>NC_133648.1:86454750-86657053 GCF_009905375.1 Apium graveolens | reverse complement strand
TCAGTTATTTTTGAGATAATATAAAAGCTTATTTCATTGCAATTGTTTTTCTTTTTTCATTCTCAAATTCAACTGCTCTTATTTCATTCTCTCTCAAGCACTTACTCTCCTTCTCTTCAAGCTTTCATTCTCTAACAATGGCACCTGTAGTAAAGATTATGTCTCAAACCGGGTTCATTTATGAGAAGAACAATTTCACTGCATTAGTCAATAAGGGTATTCAGCAATCAGAGGACTACCACAAGATGATGGATTTTGTGAAGAATTGCAAGCTCAATTACGCCATGCTGGAATCACCCACAATCTTCTGTGAAGTTGTTGAAGAGATGTGGACCACTGTTATCTACAACTCTACTGACAAGACCATCACTCTAACCATCAAAGGTAAAGAATTCTGTATCAATAGTGATGTGATAAAAGCATGTTTCAAAATTCCTGATAACAATGTGACTTCACCACACAATGACACTGATATTATCAATATGCTTAATTCCATTCATTATGCACTTCCTACTTGTAAACTGAGTGATATTAGGAGAATGGGTCTTAGGAAGGAGTGGAGTTTCATGTGTGATGTGGTTACTAAGGTTTTCTCTGGAAAAATCAGTAATTTTGATTCAGTGAATATTTCCATGCTTAACATGCTATACATGCTAGTTACAGATAAATTTTACAATTTCAGTGACCTTGTCTTGTTTGAGTTAGGCTTTAAATTGGGTGAGTTTGCTAAAAGAGGTAAAAATGTGTATTATGCTAGATTTTTCATGTTATTGGCTAACCACCTCTGTGAAGAGATTGTGCTTGAGAACCCTAACAACAAATTGGATTGTTGGGTTCAAGAGAAAATACCCATTGCAGATTTGAACAGGGCCAATCATCACAAGAATGTGCCAATGTTCTACTTTCCTGTAATGCAGGCACCTCAGGTAAGTGAGGTAAGTTCATCCATCCCTACAACTATTCCAACCTCCACAATTTCTTTGAATTCAGGAGTAACTATGGCAACTGTACCAATGACCAAACAGTTGCCTACCAAAGCTTCCAAACCTAATACAATTTCTAAATCTAAATCAAAAAAAACCCCCTCTGGTATCTCTCAAAAGATGCCAGTTGAAAAATCCATAAAAGCAAAAGAGGGGAGTGTGAAGGAGGGAAAGTCAGGTGAGGGAAGGGGTGAACATCTAAGAAACTCCAAGAATAAGGTTGGAGAGTTGAGTGAATCCCAGCCTAGCCACACTGCAGTTTCCCACCAAACTGTAGTGCTTAAGAAGGATACAAGCTCACTTCTAGCTGCATCCTCCCAAAAGGATGTAGTTATTAAACAAAGCTCTCAACCAAGAGCACATGCCAAGAGGGTTAGAGACACAAGCTCAGCCCAAACTTATATAAGAAAGAAGAAATCTAAAACCTCTGGGAATGCACAGGGTACACACACTGTGCAAACTGGTGCTAAAGACATAGTCACTGCACCTTCTCAAGTTCAGTTTGATGTGGCTCCAATAAATGTGGAGTCACAACCAAAATCTCTAGTTATAGAAGCACCTCATACACCATACTCACCAACAAACTCTCTGGATGTGGATATGATAAACACATCAATTCCTGATTCCCCTTCTTTAACTCTATTGGGGAAGCCAAAATCTAGTGCAAGTGAGCATCATCTTTTAGATAATTTGTTGGCTCACTTGCCAATTCTTTCAGAAACTAATGTGACATCTGTGCCCAAAATATCTTCAATCAGCACAGAGTCAACAATAGTTTCTCTTCCTAACTCATTCATTTCTACTCTCTCGACGGATATTGCTCATCCGTCGAGTAGTGATTGTATCCCGACGGATAAACCTAACAGCAGTTATCCGTCGGATAGCATTACCACTCACTCGATGGATATCACTCATCCGTCGAGTATCTCTGCACAGCTTCAAACTTAAATTATTTCAAGTGCAGAAGATTTAGTGGTTGTACAGTCACTCTTAGGATTGAGAGAGGAGAGTGTCTTGAGTGAGAGGCTGCGTTGCTCCCAGGCAAAAGGAGAGGAAATGAGTGATAATCTACAATCCATTTCTTCAGGATTGGAAAAAGGGAGTGAGAGGAGTCCCACCTTAGTAGGTCAAGGTGAGGGTGTGAGGGTGGGGAGCCAGGGTGAGACCCTGATGCAACAAAAGAGAGAACATGAGAGAAAAGCAGGTACAGAGGGTATAAGGGTGGATCCAGCCATTTCTCATGAGTCAATGATTGTGGATGATGCTGAAAAGGAAAGACAATTTTAGTAACATTACAGAGCTGTAATTGATAACATTTCCTTGGATGCTGACACTTTTGCTCATCCTGTGTCAGCCTATCAACTATTGGCTGCTCAGGGCAATGAGGAGGCAGAAAAGACTTTAAATCTAGTCCATACTTCAGAATCTCTACAAAGGGATAAAGCTGATGTCAATTTGATGCCTCCTACAGCTGGTGAGCCATCTGAGGAATTTGGAGTAAATTCTAATGATGATGACTCTATTTCATTTGATGGAAGCATGAACGTAGGGGGAGATGAAGGCCCAAGTTCTATTCCAGATCTACCTGAATGGGCATTGACAAAGGAGTCTACACCAGGACAATTCAATGTATCCTTAGTCAAACAAATCATGTATATCCAAAAGGCCATTCAGAACACCTCAAATTTTGGTACCAAGACTATTCTTCAAGCTCACCTAGATTCTTTACATCTCATGAAGCTACAACAATTAAGACAGAATCTGAGTGTGGATGAACTCAAAAAGGATTTGGCTGACTTGAAGACCTATAATTCTGAAAAGCTGGATTCAATCATGCCCTATGGTACCATGCAGGATCTATTACTGAGACTGAGAAGAGAATCAAATGCTGAAAAGAAGCTAGCCAAATTGGAGGACAGAGGTCAAGTTATTGAAAATTCTGTGGCCACCATTCTTCAAAATCAACAGTCTCAGACCAATCTTCTAATGCAACTGGCTAAAGCACAAGGCTTGACTCCTCAACTTGATGATAACAAAAAGGGGGAGAAAGGACCAAGTGAGGGGGAGAAGCTTCAGATACAAATCACTAAGGTAATTGTGCCTTCAATTACTGTCTCAAAGCCACCAGTTGCAGATGGTATGGATCTGATTCAAGCAGCAGCATGAAAGGAATATGTCCTAAGTCCAATCATGTATTAGGATTTAGGAATAACTTTTATGTAATCTGTTTTGATTTTATTGATATTAATAAAGACTTATTTTGTTTTTATTACGGGCTTTATCTATTTAAGTGTTTAAATAAGATATACCATAGTTTAGAGTAAAGCTTTTTATGGATTATGATGAGATCATAATAGTGAGACCTAAAAAGATGATAACTCTAAACTTAAATAGTTCCTGGTCATAGGATTACTAACTGGTAATTAATAATCCGCAAAGATCGGTACATACTATGTTTGCTTCATTATGAAGGATGTCTGTTCTCATAGACATTTGTGTGGTGACACTATAGCTAGTATGTAGGTGCTTATTATGGAATAAGTTCACTGAACATGACTCGCACAGCTGAACAACTGATGGAGTTCACTCACGTGTCAGCAGTTGTTCACATAGTGATAGTTATACAAGTATCCTTAGACTTGAGGTCATCATAGTCATCTTGTGTACACTGAACTATGCTTTGGTTTAGTTCTTAGTCTCCAGGGACAATTATTAGGGCTCTTCTGGGTATAGGAATTTGTACACGAAGATAGTGTATGATCAATAAAGGATCTACCCCTTCCAGTGAAGGAAGCGAATGTTCAAGGCTGATCCACTTATGCTAGTTCAGGAATCTCTGGCCAGAGTAAATGAAATTAGAAAGGAGTTTCTAATTTGCATAGAACTACGCATAGTAAATGGTAAGCAAAGTGATTGAATTAGATAGGCTTGACACAAGATCCATGCCTTGTATTTAATCGGGACATTGTAGGGTAGAAGGAGTTTATTGTACGGTAACTATTCACTGAATAGGTTCTTGGTATTCTAAGCAGTGAATTCATATTATCCGGATAGTCGCGATATGCTGAGAAGTATCCCTCACGATGTAGAATAAATGTGATTAATTAATTAATCATATTTAATAAATTAGAGAATTTATATAAATAATGATAAAATAGTTTTATTATTATTTATTTCTACTACCGGCTTAATATTGAACCTACAGGGTCACACCATAAAAAGAGAATGATTTAATGGTGGAGGAATTAATTAATAATGGCTAATAATTATTTATTTATGAAATAAATAATTAATTGGCAAATTTAATAATTGATTAAATGAGATTTAATTGATTATAAATTAATTAAGAAAAGTTCTTAATATTATTAATTAAGGATTTAATTTTTGGAAATTAAATCAAGAGAGAGAATTATTTCTAAAGTGTTTAGAAAAAGGATTAATAATTAAAAGGTGTTTTAAATATTAATGAGAACTATAAATGGGATAATAATAATAATATTTATGGGAAAATTTCAGCTGAAAATTTTGCCTATAAATACACTATTATAGACCCTATTTTATTTTAACCCACATCAAACCCGAAAACCTAAAAAGTTTGGAAAACCCAATTCTCTCCACCTCCTTCCTCCTCCTTAACATCGTTTTCTTGGTGGATACCGGTGGAGTGCTTCACACTTGAGGAGCAACTACTATGGATCTCTGATCGTTGTCTCCGAATTATTTTAAAAGGTTAGATTCGATCCCTCGAATTTTTATTCACGATTTATATGCTTTTATTTGGATTTTATATGTGTAAAAGTGTTTTGCCATGCCCCCGCTGCGTTTAAAATCCAACAATGGTATCAGAGCATAGGTTGTATGCATATAGATCTGTGGTAAAAATTTCAGAATTTTATGTGCTTGTATGAATTAATTATGATTTTTACAAGTTATAACATGGATTAATTTTGTCTGATGAGAAATCGTTTCTCAGAATAATTTTGAATGTTGATCTGGATTCTACAAGTGTTGTAGATCGTCTGGGTATTATTTTCATAATTTTATGATGTATAGATTTTTTATTATGAATTTTTGAAGTTCTTGTAATTAAATTCGTAATTAAATAAATCAAATATATATATATATGAATTGTAAGTATGTTTATATATTTGTATATATACTGCTGCTGTCTGTGCTGCACGCGGAAAAGACAGAGGGAACAGGTACAGAGAAAACAGCTGTCATGCACGCTGTTCGAGAAGTTGTTAACGGCTGCTGAAAATAAAATAAAAATAAAATAAAATAAAAGGGTGTCGCGTATTCCGGGAATGCGTTACACACCTGTGGCGCATTCACGGAATGCGTTACACCTTTTAAATGGCTTAAAAAGGTTGTAACGCATCATCGGAATGCGTTACAGGGCGTGTAACGCGTTCCTGTAATGCGTTACAGCCCGTCTGTTGATTTTAAAATTGATTTTCTGGGAGTTTCGTAACTCTGTTTTGGGCGTGCAATATACCGTTAGATTCGTTTTTCCGAGAAGGATATAATGGAGTGATCAATTTTAGTTTATATAAAAGTTTTGAACTGTTTATATTTCCATGAAGTGTTTTAAAGCTGTTTTTGACTGTTTTTAATTGCTTTTAAATGCTTCATGTGATACATAGAGATGTATAATGCTTAGACTAATGTGCTAGATGATATAATATGCCTACCTTGATGTTTATTCATGTTGATATATGTGATATATGCTTAGTTTATCATGCGATGATAGATTTAGGTGAACTTAAATGAACATAAGGCGTTTGTTAGACAACCTAGTATAGTGAAATTGTTTCATAACCTTAATAACAATATTATGAATACAATCATGAGATTCTTGTATTTGTGAAACATGTAATTGAATATGAATTTTCGATATGAGAGAAAGGATGATTCTGTCAACAACAGAATTACATCTGTAAGAAAGGGTTATTAAGTGACGCCTCTTGACAATGCTCCACCCGATCTGGGAATCATCTGATTATTGATTATTGATTTGAAATATTTAATTTAAAAGGAAGAATTTCTTTATAATATGATTATGATTGTAACGTAATATAATCCCTCTAAAATTAAATAATATCAAGTAGTAATTGGCCAATGACACAACGGGCTTGTGTCGGTCATAGCCTTCCAACATGATAGAAAAGTAGTTCTTATTTTTGAATCATTGTCGGTTCGTGTTACAGCCGAGGGCTTTGATTTTGAAATAAGAAATACTTGTCTATTACATAGAGATGTGTACATTGAATAAGAATCTAAAGGTCGGTACGTGCTACAGCCGTGGGCCTTTGGGGACTGATTCAACTGTACGGAATGTTGGGTTAGACTTGACTTAGAATATTGAGTTTGTTGTGCTACAGCCGAGACTCAATTATTCAAGAGGCTAAAGTTTGATTAGGGAATAACATGAGATGTAATTGACAAGAGTTTTCTGCCTATTGAACATTACATGGCGGTTCGTGCTACAGCCGGGGTCGTATAATGGAATGTAGGATCCCTATTCCCACTAGCATTATGAATGCTTAATTTTTCACGTAGGGGGTTGAATAAATTAGGAAAACTAGTGGGAGCCACTTATGAATAAAGACCCGATTCATATAGTGTTTTGAAATGAAATTGAATATTTGCTAAGTGTTGTTATGTGTTTATCACTTACAGATTTACTTTGTACGTTATGTCTTCTGCACTATCACTCAGGAGCATACTAGATGCTCACAAATTGACTGGTCCTAATTATGCTGACTGGCTTCGAAACTTGAGAATTGTTCTCAGGATTGAGAAGCTGGAATACGTGATTGACTCACCTAAGCCTACTGAACCTGCTAGCGATACGCATAATGATGAACATGTTGTGTATCGTAAGTGGATAGATGATGCAAGTGTTGCTCAATGAATCATGCTAGCTTCCATGAACATTGAGCTACAGAAGCAACATGAGCATATGGATGCTCACACTATCCTCATGCATCTACAAGAGTTGTATGATGTGGTGGGGAGGACAGCTCGATATGAGATATCGAAGGAGCTGTTCGGTTGTAGGATGTCTGAGGGATCATCTGTGAATGACCATGTACTTAAGATGATCAATTTGATTGAACGTCTTGGACAACTTGGTTTTACCATGGATGGGGAGCTGAGCCAAGACTTGGTCTTGCAATCGCTTCCGAGTTCGTTCTCGTAGTTTGTTGTGAACTTTCACATGAATAATTTGGATGTCAGCCTGCCTGAATTCCACAACATGTTGAAGACTGCGGAATCGAATTTTTCCCCTAAGAAGAGTTCTGTTCTTCTAATTGGTGAAGGTTCCAATCCTAAGAAAAGGAAGAGGAACTCTTCCAAGAAGAAGAAAGTAGGTGAGAAAATGCCGGTTCTACCAAAAGCTGAAGACCGCGAGAGCAAAATTGTTTGCTTTCACTGTAACTAGGTGGGGCACTGGAAGAGGAACTGCAAGGTTTACCTTGCAGAATTGAAGAAGAAGAAGGGTAGTGAGACTACCGCTTCTGATTCAGCAATGTTCATGATAGAAGTGAATATGTCATTAAATCAAATTTCTACTTGGGTATTCGATACCGCCTGTGGTTCTCATATCTGCAATTGTGGCAGGGACCAAGGAGAAGTAGGACTCTTGAGGAAGAGGAGGTGATTCTACTGATTGGAAATGGAGCAAGAGTTGCTGCTGAAGATATAGAATCATTTCATTTACATAGGCCTACGGGCAAGACTATTGTTTGAAATAATTGTTATTTTGTTCCCTCGATTGTGAGGAATATTATTCCCATGTTAGACTTGGCTGGATTTTCATTTATTATTGAGAATAATGAATGTTCTATTCTTAGAGATAATATTCTTTATGGACGTGGTACTTTAAATAATGGTCTGTATAAATGTGACATAATTTACTTCAGATTGAACAAACTAATAAAAGAAAAGGGATGATGAAAATCTCACTTCATAGTGGCACTGCAGTCTCCATTTAGTGGACATGGAGAGAGGGCTGCAGATTTGCTAGGAATGGTACACACAGATGTATGTGGACCAATGTCTACACAAGCCATGGGTGGATTTTCATACTTCATTACTTCCATAGATGATAGATCTGGATTCGGATATGTGTTTGATGAAACACAAGTCTGAGGCCTTTGAAAAGTTCAAAGAGTATAAGTATGAAGTGGAGAAACAAACCAAACATAGTATTATAATTCTTCAATTAGATCGAGGTGGTGAATACTTTAATGGAGTGTTTCTAGATTATCTCAAAGTAAATGGTATAGTCTCCCAGTGGACTCCTCTAGATTGGTATCTGAAAGGAGAAATCGAACTTTGTTAGACATAGTTCGGTCCATGATGAGCAATGCAAATCTTCCAGTATTCCTATGGGGTGATGCATTGGAAACCTCAGCATATTTACTGAATAAGGTGCCTTCCAAAATCTGTTCCTCAAACTCCATATGAGATATGGAAAGAAAGGAAACCGAGTCTTAAACACGTTAAGATTTGGGGATGTCCAGCTTATGTCAAGTAAGTTGACCCAGATAAGCTGGAATATCGATCTGTAAAATGTAGTTTTGTGGGATATCCTAAAGAGACTTTAGGGTATTACTTTTACACCGATCATCGGGTGTTTGTCTCCAGACATGCTACCTTCTTGGAAAAGGAGTTTATCCTTGAAGGAAACAGTGGGAGCAAAATTGAACTTGATGAAGTTCAAGAAGCACAAACTACTACGGATCAAGTGGAAACACCTGTTCTGACTGAACAACCTTTTATGGAACAGCCCATTCATAGATCAGGGAGAGTGTCTCGCCAACCTGAGAGGTATTATGGCCTTGTCATTGAGAATGACAATGAGTTGTCGATCATTGATGATGACGACCCTGTGACCTATAATGAGGCTATGAGTAGTGTTGACTCAGAGAAATGGCATAGTGCCATGAAATCCGGAAAGAAATCTATGTATACGGGATACAAAAGAATGATTAGAGCAGATGGCCAGGTGGAGACCTTTAAGGCCAGGCTTGTGGCAAAAGAATTCAAACAAAGGCAATGGATTGACTTTGATGAAACCTTTTACCTGTAGCCCTGTTAAAATCAGTTCGGATTTTGCTTGCGAATGCTGCTTACTACGACTATGAGATCTGGCAATTAGCCAGATGGTTTTTTTCCAAGAGAAATGAAAACCTAGTGTGTAAGCTGCTGCGAACCATATGTGGTTTAAAGCAGGCTTCTCGAAAGATGGAACATTCGTTTTGATGAGACAATTAAAGAGTTTGATTTTATCAAAAACGAAGATGAACCATGCGTTTACAAAAGGGTTAGTGGGAGCGCGGTAACATTTCTTATATTGTATTGAAATAGAGTTGACACACATAACAACATAGCAGACCCACTCACAAAGCTACTTTATGAAAGTCACTTTGATCGTCATAAAGACAAGATGGGTATTAGATACCAGAGTGATTGGCTTTAGTACAAGTGGGAGATTGAAAGGAATATGTCCTAAGTCCAATCATGTATTAGGATTTAGGAATAACTTTTATGTAATCTGTTTTGATTTCATTGATGTTAATAAAGACTTGTTTTGTTTTTATTACGGGCTTTATCTATTTAAGTGTTTAAATAAGATATACCATAGTTTAGAGTAAAGCTTTTTATGGATTATGATGAGATCATAATAGTGAGACCTAAAAAGATGATAACTCTAAACTTAAATAGTTCCTGGTCATAGGATTACTAACTGGTAATTAATAATCCGCAAAGATCGGTACATACTATGCTTGCTTCATTATGAAGGATGTCTGTTCTCATAGACATTTGTGTGGTGACACTATAGCTAGTATGTAGGTGCTTATTATGGAATAAGTTCACTGAACATGACTCGCACAGCTGAACAACTGATGGAGTTCACTCACGTGTCAGCAGTTGTTCACATAGTGATAGTTGTACAAGTATTCTTAGACTTGAGGTCATCATAGTCATCTTGTGTACACTGAACTATGCTTTGATTTAGTTCTTAGTCTCCAGGGACAATTATTAGGGCTCTTCTGGGTATAGGAATTTGTACACGAAGATAATGTATGATCAATAAAGGATCTACCCCTTCCAGTGAAGGAAGCGAATGTTCAAGGCTGATCCACTTATGCTAGTTCAGGAATCTCTGGCCAGAGTAAATGAAATTAGAAAAGAGTTTCTAATTTGCATAGAACTACGCATAGTAAATGGTAAGCAAAGTGATTGAATTAGATAGGCTTGACACAAGATCCATGCCTTGTATTTAATCGGGACATTGTAGGGTAGAAGGAGTTTATTGTACGGTAACTATTCACTGAATAGGTTCTTGGTATTCTAAGCAGTGAATTCATATTATCCGGATAGTCGCGATATGCTGAGAAGTATCCCTCACGATGTAGAATAAATGTGATTAATTAATTAATCATATTTAATAAATTAGAGAATTTATATAAATAATGATAAAATAGTTTTATTATTATTTATTTCTACTATCGGCTTAATATTGAACCTACAGGGTCACACCATAAAAAGAGAATGATTTAATGGTGGAGGAATTAATTAATAATGGCTAATAATTATTTATTTATGAAATAAATAATTAATTGGCAAATTTAATAATTGATTAAATGAGATTTAATTGATTATAAATTAATTAAGAAAAGTTCTTAATATTATTAATTAAGGATTTAATTTTTGGAAATTAAATCAAGAGAGAGAATTATTTCTAAAGTGTTTAGAAAAAGGATTAATAATTAAAAGGTGTTTTAATTATTAATGAGAATTATAAATGGGATAATAATAATAATATTTATGGGAAAATTTCAGCTGAAAATTTTGCCTATAAATACACTATTATAGACCCTATTTTATTCTAACCCACACCAAACCCGAAAACCCAAAAAGTTTGGAAAACCCAATTCTCTCCACCTCCTTCCTCCTCCTTAACATCGTTTTCTTGGTGGATACCGGTGGAGTGCTTCACACTTGAGGAGCAACTGTTATGGATCTCTGATCGTTGTCTCCGAATTATTTTAAAAGGTTAGATTCGATCCCTCGAATTTTTATTCACGATTTATATGCTTTTATTTGGATTTTATATGTGTAAAAGTGTTTTACCATGCCCCCGCTGCGTTTAAAATCCAACACAGCAGGCAACTTCAAAGCCGCTGAGAAAGAAAAGTTGAGTTTAGTCAACTGGGAGAAGATTGATGAGGAGATACAGAAGAAATTCCAACTTGTCAAGGAGCCAGTTAAGTCAGCCATCCATCACTCTCAAGTCAAGCAAATCAGTGTGAATGAGATGAACATGAACTATCTAGAATGAGGACAATCTTCCTGCATCAAGTCTCCAAAGGCTGAAATGATTCTTAAACCAAGGGCAAACTATTCAAAATCATCCTTGAAGAACCCCTTGGACACTGTGTATGAGACACCCAAGCCTAATGAGAAGAAGCTTCTGTCAAGATCAATTGCATCAAGAGTAGTTTCATCAAGAGCATAGTTGTCTCTTATAGTAGTTGCCTTCAAGTCCCAACTTTCAGGAAGAGCTAAAAGGAATTTAAGATTAGTATCTTTAAGATCATATTCCTTATCCACCAGTGACAGATCATTCAAGAGTTTGACAAATCTTTCATATAAACCAGTTAATGGCTCATCAGGTTTTGAGTCAAAGTGCTCATACTCTTGAATGAGTATAGTCCTTCTGTTCTTCTTAATTGAATTAGTTCCCTGGCATCTTCTCTCCAAGGCATCCTATATCTCCTTTGCAGTCTTGTAGTTAATTACCCTGTTTGACATGACATTATCAATGGCACTATGCAGCAAATGTCTTACCTTTGCATCCTTTGCAATAGATAAGATATCTTCAGCTGTATATTCACTTTTCTCCTTTGGTACAGTCTGTGCTGACTAATCTACAACTACAACAGAGAGCTTGGTTGGCTTATGTGGTCCTTCATTAATTCTGTCAAGGTATTCTGGATCTGTAGCTTCCAGAAACATAGACATCCTCACCTTCCATATGGGATACTCAGAAGGTTTCAGTATGGGAACCCTAATAGTCTCATATCGATTATGGATTTGAGTCTTTGGAGTTTCTTCAGTTTTGGTGGGCTTGGTTGGAGTTTGTGTTTCTTCAGACATGATTGTTTTTGGATCTTTACTGTATGTATGTTAACAGATTGCTCTGATGCCACTTGTTAGGTCACACACACTGTAGAAGGGGGTTGAATACAGTATCTAGCACAATCAAATCGAATTAAGAATACAAGTATGAAATACAGAATAATCTTATTAATAAAACAGTATTACAATGGAACCGTCCTCTCTCAGTGATGAACAAATATCATGAGAGCTGCTGGGGTTACAATGAATAATATTCTCGAATTGGATAACACATATAGTGTAAACCCTATGCTGTGATTATATAGACACACATATCGAACATAAGTTTGCATCCTAAAACATATCAACTAGTTATCTTTTCTTCCAAGTATTCTATTCTTCATAGAATTCTCCTTCATACATATCTCTTCTTGTTTTAGTCTTGATCTTCTTTCCTTTCAATCATCCGCCTTCCTTATCTGAAACTCTCCTTAAGTCCTGATATTATCTCCTGATAAATATCTTCTGATAACTTAAGTTCTGATAACTTAAGTTCTGATATCTTAAGTTCTGACTTCAGTATAAGTACTGATTTCCAGTTAAGTCTTGATTTGTCCTGTTAGTTAAGATCTGAAAACTAAACACAAATCATTATTAGACATGACATCACAAATATATCTAACACAAAGTTACAACTTAAAATAAAGAATCATAAGAATAAACTAGATCATCTTCGCCTTGGTTGAATTGTGCTCCACGGTCTTCTTACGCCTTCTCCTGAAGCTCTGGTATGTCTTGTTATGAAAAAGATCATAAGTTATATTTATATAGCAGCCCATGTAGAGTAGAAGTCCATCAATCAGAATTACAAGAGAATCCGAATTCTTTTATCCCGACCTGGCACGACCGCGCCCTTCAACATCACTATTGGTTAGTTTTGAGGACCCAGACTTGCTTGGATCCTTTGGCCTTGTTAAGTTTGTTAGCATTTGCAGCGGGTTTAATTTCAGAGTTTATGCTAACATGCTGTTTATCAGAATTTATATCAAACTTTGCATCAGACTTTACACTAGAAGGAATAATACTAACTTTTTTCAAAGACGGTTTTATTTGATAATAATCATAGTACAAACTATGATATTCCTTACAGGTATAAATGGAATGCCATAAACTACCAAAATGAAAACAAGGATTTTGTGGTTTAAACCTAACAGACTGACTCTTCACTCCTGATCTAGGAGGTAAAGAATTTATATCTTTATTTTTCCTGCAAAAAGAAGCAAGATGGTTAGAGTTTCCACAGTTATAACATTTCTTTCTAGGAGCATTAGGAACAGGAATATAATTATTACTTTTATTCACACCTTCCTTTCTATTCCTATTTTTCCTAGCTTCCTTTACCATGTTCACTTTTCTAATCTCTTTCAGCTTATGCTTAAGCTGCTTCTTTGTCATTAAGCCTATGTTAACTTCAGCTCTGATTTATCCTATTTTAATTTGTCAGAAGTTGACTTTTCTTTGACTTTTGTCCTTGATTCTTTCATCTTTTCAGAATCAGACTTTATAGTTTTTGCTACAAAGTTAACAGAATTTACCTTTGGCTTAACAGCCTGTTTAACAACAATTGGCTCAATTTGCACAGTTCCTTTCTCACTTTTATCATCTCCATAACCTAAGCCCTCTTTCCAGTTTCCACTACTTAGTAAATTTGAGTTATTCTGCCAGAGTTACTCCAAGTTCTGATAATCTCTCTTTCCTTTTCTAAGTCAACTTTTAGAGATTCATTCAATTTTAACACTTCATCTCTAACATACAAAGCATCATCTCTTTCTTTCTTAGTTTGATGAAGAAAAACTAACTCCTTTTCTAAATAGTCATTTCTATTTTTAAAAGCAAGATTTTTAGATGTTAATCTTTCACATGTTAAAGTCTGATCTCTATAACTAATGAACATGGTTTTAAGATATAATCTCAACTCAGTAATATCATCAGTATGAAAAGCATAAGTTGTTTGAGGTACCTTCAATTCAGCAGTTTCAGTACTGCTATCAGCATTTGCCATCATGGCATAGTTCACCTCATATTTAGAATCTGAAGTGTCTGTCCAGCTTTTCTTCTTTGTGACAAGTACCTTGCCTTTGTCACTTTTTCCTTTCTTGTAGTCTGGAGATATGTGGCCTCTTTCACCACAATTGTAGCATTTGACATTTGAGTTATCTCCTCCGTCAGACTTTCCTCCTTTTTCTTCAGACTTTCTGAACCCTTTCTTATCAGAACTTCCTTCTTGCCCTTTTTGAATTTCCTGTAGGCTATCTTTGTGATACCCTTCACCATAAGAGCACACAGTTGCATCATCTCTGCATCAACATCCATTTCAGGTAAACTTTCAGTTTCTGAATCATCATCATCAGAATATGATGACTCTGAATCAGACTTTATGATGAAAGCCTTTCCTTTGCCCCTCTTTGAGGCAACCACTTTAGGATATTCCTCCTCAGCTTTAAGAGCAATTGTTCTTGACTTTCTTACATGCCTCTTGCTCCTTTGATCCATCTCAAGTTCATAAGTCTTAAGCATACCATAAATTTCATCAAGAGTAGTTTCAGTAAGGTCATAGTTGTCTCTTATGGTAGTAGACTTAAAATCCCAATTTTCAGGAAGAGCTAAAAGGAATTTTAGATTTCAATCTTCAAGATCATATTCCTTGTCCACCAGTGACAGATCATTCAAGAGTTTGAAAAACCTGTCATATAAGTCAGTTAATGACTCATCAGCTTTTGAGTTAAAGTGCTCATACTCTTGAGTGAGTATAGTCCTCCTGTTCTTTTTGATTGCATCAGTTCCCTGGCATCTTATTTCCAAAGCATCCCATATCTCCTTTGCAGTCTTGCATCCAGTTACCCGGTTTGACATGACATTATCCGTGGCACTATGCAGCAAATGCCTTACCCTTGCATTCTTGGCAATATATGAGATGTCTTCAGCTGCGTAATCATTTTTCTCCTTTGGTATGGACTTTGCTGGTTGATCAGCAACTACAAAAGAGAGCTTGGTAGGATTATATGGTCCTTCATTAATCCTATCAAGGTATTCTGGATCTGTAGCTTCCAAAAATATAGCCATCTTCACTTTCCATATGGGATACTCAGAAGGTCTCAGTATGGGAACCCTAATAGTCTTATATCGACTGTGGGTTTGAGTGTTTTGAGTTTCTTGAGTTTTGGTGGGCTTAGTCGGGGTTTGTGTTTCTTCAGACATGATTGTTTGGATCTTTACTGTATGTGTGTTAATAGAAAAGCTCTAATACCACTTGTTAGGTCACACAACACTGTAGAAGGGGGTTGAATATAGTGATTATACAATCAAATCGATTTCAACACAAGTATGTAATAAAGAATATACACTGTATGTTGTGCATATGTTGTGTACTTGATGATTTCACAAACAAAACATCTAAGTAGATTTTACTTAGTGAAATAATGTAGCACTCGACGGATAAGAATTATAGTCCCGACGGATAACTCATTATAGCCCCGACGGATGATGACTTATTATCCATCGAGTGAGTAGCTTATGTAATAATGAGTCTGTAGCACATTTCTGCATACATCTTTGTATAGATTCTGTAGTAGCATATAAGTCATGTTGACTTTAACTAGATATGCAGAATAGGTTGATTAATTGTAAATAGATGATGTCTTGTAACTCTGCATAAGTGAAATGAAGTCAAGTGCCTGATTGCTACCCGACGGATAATCTACAAATCACCCGACGGATGATCATGAACCTAACGGATAAAGAATTCAAACATCAGTTGACAGTGACAACTGGTCACATGCGTCGGGATGTATGCAAATGGAATGAGGAAGCCTATTAACTGGGTAATAGAGAACAAAGTAGCAAAGCATAAAAACTGATAGTTTTTATAATGATTCTATCTTTTGACTTTGTAATCTTGGTAATATATAAACCAAGAAGTAGCAAATAGAAGCCAAGATCTGAGGTACAAAAAGTGAGAAACATTTGTAAGCAGAATTATTAGCATTTCTCTGTATTCTCAGTAGTTCAAATTTGTAAGCAGCTGTGAGCATTGTTGCACACAGAGTTCTCTCGATATAATATATATCTCTGATGGAAATGTTTAAATACACCATAAAGTTTTTAAAGACTCTTGTTTTTAAATACTTATGTTTTGATTCACTTAAGTTTTTTATTCCGTATTGTGCTAATCAAAACAATTATAATTTGTATTCGAGTTTGAACATTTTTATTTTAAGAAAAAGGTTCAAGAATTCCATTCAACCCCCCTTCTGTAATTCTTTCTATATTGTTAAGGGACTAACAATTTGGTTTGGATGACGAAGTTTCCTTTTCTTCTTTATCATCTAGATAACCTAGTCCTTCTTTCCAATTTCCATTTTTTAAGATTTTCTGAGTTGTTCTTCCAGAGTTAGTCCAAGTTTTGATTATCTCCTTTTCCTTTTCCAGTTTAGATTTAACAGATTTATTCAATTTTAGCACTTCATCTCTAACATACAAAGCCTCATCTCTTTCTTTCTGAGTTTGATGAAATATAACTAACTTTTTTTCTAAGTAGTCATTTCTGTTTCTAAGAGCAAGACTTTCAGATGTTAATCTTTCATTTGTTAAAGTCTGATCTCTAAAACTAATAAACATGGTTTTAAGATATAATCTTAGCTCAGAAATATCATCAGTATGAAAAGCAAGAGTTGAATGAGGTACCTTCAATTCAACAGCATCAGAACTGCTATCAGCATTTTCCATTAAGGCATAGTGCACCTCATCTTCAGAATCTGAAGTGTCTGCCCAATTTTTCTTCTTTGTGATAAGTGCTTGGCCTTTATCACCTTTTCCTTTCTTGCAGTCAGGAGTGATGTGGCCTCTTTCACCATAATTGTAGCATTTGACATTTGAGTTGTCACCTCTGTCAGACTTTCCTCCTTTGCCTTCAGACTTTCTGAACCCTTTCTTTTCAGAACTTCCACCTTTCCTGGAAAACTTCTTTCCCTTTCCTGAATTTCTTGTAGGCTATCTTTGTGATACCCTTTACCATAAGAGCACACATTTGCATCATCTCTGCATCAACATCCACTTCAGATAAATTTTCAGATTCTGAATCATCATTATCAGAATATGATGACTCTGAATCAGACTGTATGATGAAAGCCTTTCCTTTGCCCCTCTTTGAGATAACCACTTTAGGAGATTCCTCGTCATCTTTAAGTGCAAATGTCTTTGACTTTATTCCATGCCTTTTGCTCCTTTGATCCATCTCAAGTTCACGAGTCTTACGAATACCTTAAATTTCATCAAGAGTAGTTTCAGCAAGGTCATAGTTGCTCTTATGGTAGTAGACTTCAAATCCCAATTTTCAAGAAGAGCTAAAAGGAATTTTAGATTTGAATCTTCAAGATCATATTCCTTGTCCACCAGTGACAGATCATTCAAGAGTTTGGAAAACTTGTCATATAAGTCAGTTAATGATTCATCAGCTTTTGAATCAAAGTGCTCATACTCTTGTGTGAGTATAGTCTTCCTGTTCTTTTTGATGGCTTCAGTTCCCTGGCATCTTGCCTCTAAAGCATCCCATATTTCCTTTACAGTCTTGCATCCAATTACCTTGTTTGACATGACATTGTCAATTACACTATGAAGCATATGCCTTACCTTTGCATCCTTGGCAATAGATAGGATATCTTCAGTTGTGTAATCACCTTTCTCCTTTGGTATCATCTTTGCTGGTTGATCAGCAACTGCAACAGAAATCTTGGTAGGCTTATATGGTCCATCATTAATTCTATCAAGGTATTTTAGATCTGTGGCTTCCAGAATCATAGCCATCTTTACCTTCCATATAGGATACTCAGATGCTCTCAGTATGGGAACACTAATACTCTCATATCGACTGTGAGTTTGATTATTTTGAGTATCTTGAGCTTTGGTGGGCTTAGTTAGAGTTTGTGTTTCTTCAGACATGATTGTAAACTGGATCTCACTGTTTGTATATCAGCAGAGAGGCTCTGATACCACTTGTTAGGTCACACAACACTATAGAAGGGGGTTGAATATAGTGTTTATACAATCAAATCAATTTAGAACACAAGTATGTAACATTAATCAAGTTTATTCAATATAATAAGCTCTGTTACAAAGTAGGTTAAACTACTCTCTCAGTGATGAACAATATCACTAAGAGCTGCTGGGTTACAATGAATAATGTTCTCGTGAATAACAACACTTATTGTGTAAACCTAAGCTGTGTTTATATAGTACACAATTACAAGATATCTTCTAATTGATATGGAATATAATTATGTCTCCTAAAATATATCAATCAGATATTATCTTCTACAAGTCTTCTAGTTGTCCAACTCTTCATGCATATCTTCTTTTGTTTTAGTCCAGATCCTCTCCTGTAAATCAGCCGCATTCTTTATTTGAAGTACCCGCACTTAAGTCCTGATATAAATCCCGAAGGGCTTAAGTTCTGATATAAGTTCTGACTTCAGTAAGTTCTGATTTCCAGGAAGTCCTAATAAGTCCTGATATTAAGTTCTGAAACTAAACACAAATCAGATTAGACATGACATCTCAAATATATCTAAGAAGTTATAATGCCCGATTTAACTCTTGTATATTCATAAGGGCGTCATAATCGTTACCCGGTAATTAAATCCTTAGACAAACAAAAGCTAGATCATTGTATATGATTTAATTTGTAAATCTTTGTAGAAGCTAGGAACTTTATTGTTCTTAGATTATAGCCGGTTAATTAATTTACCAGAGTGTAGCAACACCCCTCGCGGATTTATATATGAATATATATGCTTCCCCGAATATCTTGTGTTCCTCATTTTATATTCCCAAACACTATTCCTCTCAAGAACACGAAACCACTAACCGAGCATTAAATTTTATATCCGCAAAAGATTCAAAAGAATTTTTAATTTAGTGATTATCGTATTCAAACCCCCTTCTATAATAATTCGGGACCTAACATTGTGGCTCTGTGAATCACCTAACTCACCTTTGTAAAAAGGTTGTTAGCAAGCCAGTTGAAGGAACCTGCAAGTATAGTGATAAGTTTGACTCCATTTCCTGTAACTTAAAATTAATGAAAAGTTGCCAAAAGCTGAGAGTAGATCTCAAAGAAGTCAGTATCGGATCTACAACTGCAAGGGACAATGCACAAACATCTATGAATGTTATTCTTTCTAAGACTTTTAACTCTACTTCTGCCGAATCAGTTAACAAGAAGAAAGTACCCAACACTGCTTGGGTTGCTAAACACACTTAAAGCTCATTGTGTGCAGAGAAAAATAAAGAAGGTCATATGGATCATAGACAGTGGATGCTCCATGCATATCACAGGTGATAAGGCCCTGCTATCACAATTTGAGGAGAAGGCTGACCCTTTGGTGACCTTTGGAGACAACAATAAATGATTCACAATGGGATATGGCAATATTGTTTCTGGAAATGTTGTCATTGATGATGTAACATTGGTAGCTGGTCTTGAAGTAAATCTTCTCAGTATCAGCCAATTTGCAAACAAAGGCTTTAAAGTTCTATTTGACAAAGAAGAATGTATCTTCATGAGCAAGAAAACCAATAAAGTTACTCTAAAAGGAGCAAGGAAAGGAAACTTGTTTATTGTAGACTTGGACTCAACAAATGAGGATGGAATTTGTTGATTCTACACCAGGGCATCCATAGAGCAAAGCAAGTTATGGCATAAGAAACTCTCACATCTAAACTACAAGACAATCAACACTCTAGTCAAGAAAGAGTTGGTGAGAGACATGCCAAAATTAGAGTTTGCTCAAAATAAAGTCTGTGAAGCCTTTCAGAAAGGAAAAATGAAAAGATCAAGTCACAGGTCAAAAATTGTGAACTCCATAAGTGCACCATTGCAACTTATTCATATGGACTTGTTTGGGCCAGTAAATGTCTTATCAATTTCAAGGAACAAAAATGCACTTGTGATGGTGGATGATTTCTCAAGATATACTTGGGTAGAATTCATGCACTCTAAAGAGAAAACTCCACACATCATAATTGAGCACATAAAGAAGATAGAAAAATAAGCTGAAGATCAAAACTGTGTAAAGAGATTGAGATGTGATAATGGGACAGAATTCAGAAATGCAACATTAAGTGATTTCTGTAAAAACAAAGGCATTTTCATGAATTCTCTGCTGCTAGAACACCTCAACAAAATGGGGTAGTTGAGAGAAAGAATAGAACATTAGTAGAAGTTGCAAGGACAATGCTACAAGATGCTAATCTGCTAACTAGTTTTTGGGAAGAAGCTGTAAATACTGCATGCTACACTCAAAACAGATATCTCATTAACAAGGTTCATGGAAAATCACCTTACTCAATCATGTCTAAGAGAAAGCATACTATAAAGCATCTTCAGGTGTTTGGAAGCAAGTTTTATATTTTAAAAGACAACTCTGAATATGTGCAAAAATTTGACTCAAAGGTTTTTGAAGCAATTTTTCTGGGATATTCATTGGAGAGAACTGCCTACAAGGTCTATGTAATTGATCAAAAGAAAATCATGGAGAGCACAGATGTGACTTTTGATGATGACAAGTGTCCAGGCTTGAAATGCCTTGATGAAAATGAAGTTGAAGCCCTTGCATTTGAAAATCTCAACATTGACAGTGATTCTGATGAAGAAGTTGAAGTCATTGTACAACAGATGATGAATGAAGAGACTACTGAATAGGAAAATCATGGAAATAGAAGCTCATCTCAAACACCTGAATTTGATGACACAAACTCAGGGGGAGAAAGAGAAGAAGGATCTACTAGTCATACCAATAATAAAGAAAATGATGAAGGCACCAGTCAATAAACTCACACCAGAAAATGAGATAGGAGTCACAATTAAAATGCAATAATTGGTGATCCCAATATTGGTGTAAGGACTAGAAGTGCAACTGCTAATGAGTGCTTACATGCATGCTTTCTATCTCAAGTAGAGCCTAAAAAAAGTGAAGAAGCTCTAATGGATCCTGATTGGATTTCTGGCATACAAGAAGAGCTTAATCAGTTTGAAAGAAACAAAGTTTGGGAGTTAGTTCCTGCACCAAAGAACAAAAGGTAATTGGAACAAAATGGGTGTTTAGGAACAAGATGGATGAAAATGGTATAGTTACCAGAAACAAGGCAAGGTTGGTTGCAAAAGGCTACTCACATGAAGAAGGAATTGATTATGATGAAACTTTTGCTCCAGTTACAAGACTTGAAGTAACAAGGATTTTTCTAGCATTTATTGCATATTCAAACTTCAAAGTGTATCAAATGGATGTCAAGAGTGCCTTCCAAAATGGTGAGTTAGAAGAAGAAGTTTATGTACAACAACCACCTGGCTTTGAAGATCCAGAATTTCCAAATTTTGTGTATAAGCTACTCAAGGATCTATATGGACTAAAGCAGGCACCTAGAGCTTGGTATGACACACTGACAGATTTTCTACTTAAACATGGTTTCACTAGAGGAACAATAGACAAGAGACTCTTCTACAAGCTGCATGGTGGTGATATGATCCTAGTTCAGATTTATGTGGATGATATCATCTTTGATTCTACTAATGAAAAGCTCTGTCAAAGATTCTCTAAGCTTATGCAAAGTGAATATGAAATGAGTATGATGGGGGAATTAAGTAACTTTCTTGGACTTCAAGTTAGTCAAAGAAGTGATGGAATCTTCATCAGCCAGACTAAGTATGTTAAAGATTTATTGAAAAAGTTTAGCATGGTTCATTGTTCACCTGTATATACACCTATGTCTACAGCAACAAAGTTGGATGAAGATAAAAAGGGCAAGAGTGTAGATATTACAAGCTATAGAGGAATGATTGGATCATTGCTTTACACTGCAAGTAGACTAGACATCATGTTTGCTACATGTCTGTGTGCAAGATTTCAAGCCAATCCAAAAGAATCACATTTGATGGCTGTGAAGAGGATTTTCAGATACTTGAAGGGGAGTCCAAACTTGGGATTATAGTATCCTAAGGGAACTGATTTTGAAGCTGTTGGATACACAAATGCAGATTTTGCTGGATGCAGGGTTGACAGAAAGAGTACTGGTGGAAGCTGTCAGTTTCTTGGACAGAGACTTGTATCCTGGTATATAAAGAAACAACAATCTGTGTCAACTTCCACAGCTGAAGCTGAATACATAGCTACTAGAAGTTGTTGTGATCAAGTGCTTTGGATTAGAAATCAGCTAATGTGTTAGGTCACACACACTGTAGAGGGGGTGAATACAGTGTAAAATACAATCAAATCGAACTTTTAATATTTCAAGTAACAGAAAACAAACATTATTGAAACAATAAACTCTGTTACAATATGGAACTGTTACCTCTCAGTGATGAACAAATATCACGAGAGCTGCTAGGGTTACAATGAATAATCTCTTCGAATATGATAACACTTATAGTGTAAACCCTATGTCTGTGTTTATATACTACACAGTTACAAGATAATCGCTAATTGATATGGAATATAATTCTGCTTCCTAAAATATATCAATCAGATATTTTTTCTTCCAAGTATTCCATTCTTCACGGAACTCCTTCTTCATGCATATCTCTTCTTATGTTTATCTCGATCTTCTTTTCTTTAATCAGCTACTGTCCTTATCTGAACGTCCTTCAGCACTTAAGTTCTGATATCCATCTTCTGATGATTATCTCCTGATAATATAAGTACTGATATCCTTAAGTCCTGACTTCCACTAAGTACTGATTTATCCTGTTTAAGTAAGATCTGAAAAACTAAACATAAATCATATTAGCCATGACATTATCAAATATATCTAACAATCTCCCCCAACTTGTAAATTAGCATAATATACAAGTTTAACAGATATTTGATGATGTCAAAAACATTAAGTACAAATGCATGAGAATTAGACTAGATAACTACAACTTACAGTCCTTAAAGCTTTACCAACATTTAACTTCTGATAACAGCTTCAGTCTGTACAAATATCAAAAATTAATCAGTTGTAGATCTTGACTTGGCTTCATCTTCTGATCTCTCTGATGTCAGGAGTTGTTCTGAGATAGTTCTTCAACAAACATCTCTCAGCATATCTAAGTTCATCAATCATCCTCCTTTTAGCATCTTTAAGCTCTGCATTATCTTCACCAATTTGAAAGATTGCAGCCCGGAGATCATTAATCTTTGCTTTTCTTATATCCTGATCCATTCTGATCAAATAAGCTTTATCAGACTCAAGATTGAATTCCACAGCCCTGTAACCTAGAAAGGTAGTTATAATTTTAGCAGTGTTGGGCTTCATTTCAACTATATCACCCTTGTGATCTCTGTACTTTGGAACATATGTGCTGTCAGACTTAACAGAATAAAGCCTTTTCTGTCTCTGAATCTGATCCTTCAAATAGTTTGCAGCACTTCCTGTCAATCTGTCATCCACTTGAAGTAAGAATAGTACATGCTCCAATTCTTCAAAATACTTCAATGGAATGGCATTTTGCCTTATATGATAAACCCTACCATCTGTCATGAAGTACAACAAGATGTGTTCTTTCAAGTAGGTATGGTAAACCATTTGTACAGATTCTAGTTAATTCAATCTCTCAGGAGTTGCTCCAATACCTGGTTCACTTAAGGAAGTTGGATCATTGGTAGTATTCTGTATTCTTCTTTCATCAGCACTTCCCAATCCAGTTTTATCTCTTATTTCCTTTCCAGTAACTACTCTTGCTTCAAAACCACTTGCAGCAGTCTTCAAAGGTTGAGTCTGTTTTGCTTTAGTGAATCCTGGTAGGAGTGTCTTTGGTCTATCTTCTGTTATCAAGTTAACTTGAGCTGTGTCAGAGGTTACTTGCATCTTTGGAATATCAGAACTTACTGTATCTTGAGTCTGAACAATTTGAGCCATGTCAGAGGTTGTTTTAAGAACTTTTCTTGAAGTCAGAGCAAGATCATCCTTTCCATCAGTGATTTCTTCATTCTCAGGAGGCACATAAACCTTGATAGGTTCACCAACCTTTTATTTACCCTTGGATCTTGGATCTATCTGCGGTTGTGATTTAGCCAATGTTGCTTCAGCATTTGTCCTTTCTTTTATCACAATGCCTTTGAGTTTTGGAAATGGCTTTTTACCAGAAGCTTCAGATTTAGATATGGCTTTTTCTGATTTAAGTTTGGCTTCTTCTTCCATTAAACTCTCCAAGTCCATTCCTGGATTTTCCTGAAGAAATAACTGTCTTGACATTTCTTCATCAAGATCTAAAAGTTCATCAGAACTTGTCCTTTTGCCAGTAGCAGAACTAATTCTTTTCCTAGTATCAGAACTTGTCTTGTGACTTGTGATTTCAGCTTTTCTTGATGTGAAACCTCTACCTTGACTATGACCTCTACCCATTCCAGAGTTTCCTTGATCATCATTTTCATCATCCTTCCCTTTCAGTGTCTTGTCAGTCTTGCATTTAGACTTAATTACTTTCTCCCCCTTTTTGGCATCAGCAGGTAGTAGAAGAGAGACAAGCAATGCCACTGAGGCTTGGATTTCGGTAAGTTGAGATTGCTGAGAAGCTTGATTTTTCAGAATATCATCAATCTGAGCTTGTTGTTTCTCTTGAGTCTTCTCAATATAAGCAATCCTGTCAAAGGTAGGTTGGAAGAACTTTTTCTTGTCAATTTTCTGAATTTGGTCATGTTTGATGAATTCTTCCTGAATCTTGTGTAGCTCTGCATGAGTAGTTGAATGGAGACCTTGTAGATGTTTAGTACTCAATACAGTGACTCTAAGCTGGGTTTTGAAATCATCAGAAATTAACATTTCATCAGCTTTTGTCAAGTGCTCAGCAAGATTCTTTGCAGATGGAACACAGGAGACTGAGTTCCATTCCTTAGTCCACTCCTGTCCAGCAGGAGTTTCACTCCAAGGCACAGGTGCTTCTCTGGTAACAAACTTCTTAACAAGTTCAGATTTAAGAATAGTTTGTTGAGGAGCATGTCCTGAAGGACCTGCTTCATCAGTATCTGCTTGTAGAGCAGCATCACCAGTATCTCCAGCATTTGCAGCATCAGAACTTACAGAAGCAGTATCTTCTGATAAAACAACAGTGTGAGTAGCAATGGAGGCTTCAGCATCCTCTAAGTGCTGATCTGGTTCTAAGTTCTGATCAACAGCCATATCCTGATACTCACCTAAATTCTGATCATCAGCATCTAGATGCAGAGAAGGTGTAGTAGATAACTCTGGAGTTTGAACAACATCAGTAACAGGTGTTGTGGATGGATTAGTTGATGTTGGAGCTTCTAAGAGAATTACTTCAGGCACAACCAAGGTCTGGATATCAATATCAGTACTTGTGCCTGGAACAACAGGAGATACGGACTTTTGAACAGGAGACACAGATGGTGTGGGGGCCTTTTCAGTAACAGCTTCCTGAGATGGAGTTGATGGAGAAGTAGGGACTGGAGCAGATTCCTTTTCTTATGAGATCAGAGATTCCTGATCCCCTTCCTTAGCTGCTGCTTCTTCATCATTTGAAACTGGCCTTTTTGCCCTCTGTTTCTTGTATCTCTTTGTAGATATGGATTCCTTGGGAGTTTCAGGAACAGTCATTCTTCTAAACCTCTTGAGAAGCCTAGATCCCCCAATTCCAGAATCCTTCTGAGAAGTCACTTTCTCAGCTTCTTTAACAACAGGTTCTGAAGAAGGAACCTGTTCCTCAGTATCAGATTCATCTCTCAAAGCAATCCTCCTTCTCTTTTGAGGTGTTTGAGGAACAGTCTTTGTCCTCTTAGGTTTGGAAGATGAAGGCGTCACAGTAGGGCTGAGGATGAGGGTTGAACTGTCTGTGAAGTGGAGAGATAGGATTTGATATATTGCCCGAGGGTTGGTTGAGTAGAATGAGTGGTAGGTGCTGATGGTTGTTGTGGTGTTTGGGAGGTTGTTGTTGATTGGATATCAGGATAAATAGATTTATAAGTATCAGGATCAGCATTTACTAAGATCTGTTTTACAGACTGAGGAATCTGTAAAGGTCTAACCACTGGTTTCTTAGTGTCAGCATTTACCAGGTCATTAAAGTATCGTTTTGCAACTTTAAAAGGTGGAGTTGAGGAACTGACTAATTGAGGTTCATCAGTACAAAAAGTATATATAAGTTGACAGAATCTAGCAAACTAAACAACATTCCTATCCTCTGTCATCCTATCCCCAATAAAACCAATTATTGCAGTTGCAAAATCAAAATGAGTTTGGTTGATAATAGCATACCCGATGTGCTGACTCATTATAGGAATAGCATCAAAATTCGAACACTTGTTCCCAAAAGCTTTAGTGATGCAGTCGAAGAAGAAGCTCCATTCCCTTCTGATATGAGCCCGTTTCAACTGCCCAAGCTTTGCCAAACTCTGTTCATACCCCAAACTGGCCATTAACTCCTGAAGAGCTGATTCCTCTGGAATTGAAAATGTACATCCTTCTGGGAGATGTAGAGCCTTGCGTATTGTACCAGGAGTGACTACATATGAAGAATCACCCACTTCGAAAACAATACTGGGAGTGCCATGTGTACCACCATTATCAAAGTGCCCAATCCGCCAAAATGTCAGAACTTGTCGGCTCGAAAAGACTGAAGGCTGGGTCAATGCATACCCAATCTCACTTTGTGCAAGAAGATCTTGCACAAAATGCAATTCAGATGGAGCTTCAGCATGATCAAGAATTACAGCAAAGTTGTTTGGAACAAATTTAGCTCCATCAATGATTAAATCCTTTGGTGCCATGAGAAAAATTAATCGAGATGTGTAAGTGCCTGTTAGGTGTTTGATAGAATGTCTATATGAAAAACCAACGTTAGAAGAAGTAAGAGAGTAAAAGCAATTAGAGAGAAAAAGTGTGAAAGGAAATAAAAGATTAAAAAAAATCCTCTCTCTGTCTTACTTATACCTAAAAAAAATGTAACCGTTGGACACCTGTCAGACATGCAGTAATAACGGATAGTTACTGGGCTCGAGAAAACAGTAATCATTGCTTACCCACTTGCAGTTAATCTTCCACTTCAACATATTCAGGTTTAAACTGAGACTGTTAGGTCAAATTTTATCCACAAATAAGTCAAGTAAAGAATCAGACGTGAATATCAGAACTTAGACTTATATCAGAACTTAACAGTCATCAGAACATAATCTCTTAACTCGAAAAATGAATGCCTATCTTAGTAAATCCTCACACAAATTTTGATTTATATTCTTCAGAACATAATCATCAGAACATGCAATCAAAACTTGTCCTCAGAATTTGTGCAATGTGACACAATGACTGTTCATCTAAAATAACATAGATCACCACAGTGATTTTCATCATTCATATGGAGTGGTTAGTGTGTGCATTAAGCTAAATATCAGACAAAGAGTAAAGTCTGATTCACTTCAGTACATCTTAGAAATAAGGCATAACTAAAACTTTGCTAAAGAGCTGTCAATATCCTGAAACCTACTGGTGAATGAGTTCATGCTTGAGTCCACCTCAACTATTATGTGCTAATTTTATGCATCTTTTTAAATTCCTTTTTACAGTGGCTTCTCAGTGTAAGTGAGTCACGACTGCTTATCAGAATTTATGCTATTATCAGAGTATTTCTCCAGTAATCATAGAGTGTGAAAAGTCACCAAGAAAATATTTTATTTGCTTTTCTGATGCATATTACTTAATACCAGCAATGCACTTGGGTCTTCCCTTCCACATTTTTACTCTAGATCTCAAAGGAGTACCTGATTTTTAATCATTGTTTCATTTTTTTTTAATAAGTGAGGTTTATCAGCACTTAGTTCATTCAACAGGTTTACTAGCATCAGAACTTAATAGATGAACAGCATTATTCTAGTTTGTGACTTAGTAATAAGATAGACAAAGTAAACTCAACTAAGCTCAATTATCAGAATTTGCTTGTGTCAATAGATTTCCACAGAAATAATTACTTCTTACATGGGATCCCTTGTTTATTGAAGACTACTAGGTCAGCATCTAGCACAGTTATCCTCATAGGATTGAATAGTTACCTAAACATACATATCACTATCAGAGTTTAGAAACATTGATCAGACAACGGTCAGTACTTTAAACAAAATTTTCAATTAAGCACAGAATACACAAAGAGATTAAATTCTGTAAATACTGATCATAAAGTCTGATGCACCAGAACAAAACTAAGCAGATTTAGAGAAAGAACCTGAAACCATTCCAAGTTCATTTACCAATCTTGTAAAAGTAGCTTCACACAATGGTTTTGTGAAGATATCTGCTAGTTGTTGATCTGTTGGAATAAAGTGTAATTCCATTGTACCTTCATCTACATGTTCCCTGATGAAGTGGTACCTGATGCTGATGTGCTTTGTCATAGAGTGTTGAACTGGATTACCTGTCATAGCAATAGCACTTTGATTATCACAGTAAATAGGGATTTTGAAATATGTTAACCCATAATCCAGTAACTGATTCTTCATCCAAAGAATCTGTGCACAACAGCTTCCTGCAGCAATATATTCTGCTTCTGTAGTTGATGTGGAAATTGACTTTTGTTTCTTGCTAAACCAAGAAACCAATCTGCCTCCAAGAAATTGGCAGCTTCCACTTGTGCTTTTCCTGTCAATTTTGCAACCTACAAAATCTGCATCTGAGTAACCTATTAGTTTAAAATCTGATTCTCTGGGATACCATAATCCCAGATCAGTTGTTCCCTTAAGATATTTAAAAATTCTTTTCACAGCTGTTAAGTGAGGTTCTCTTGGATCTGCTTGAAATCTTGCACAAAGACAGGTAGCATACATGATATCAGGTCTACTAGCAGTTAGATAGAGTAGAGAGCCAATCATACCTCTGTAATCAGTAATATCTACTGATTTACCAGTATCCTTATCCAGTTTTGTTGCAGTGGCCATGGGAGTGGATGCTTTTGAACAATCTTGCATTCCAAATTTCTTCAGCAAGTTTCTCGTGTACTTAGTTTGACAAATAAAAGTGCCTTCTTCATTTTCTTGACTTGAAGGCCCAGAAAATAGCTAAGTTCTCCCATCATACTCATCTGATACCTTGACTGCATCAGTTTGGCAAACTTCTTGCAAAGTCTGTCATTTGTAGATCCAAAAATAATATCATCAACATAAATCTGGACCAAAAGTAAGTCCTTTCCATGGTTGAGGTAGAACAATGTTTTGTCTATTGTTCCTCTGATGAATCCACTTTCCAGAAGAAACTGAGCTAAAGTCTCATACCATGCTCTAGGAGCTTGCTTAAGTCCATAAAGTGCTTTATCAAGCCTGTAGACATAATCTGGATGTTTGGAATCTACAAAGCCTGGAGGTTGTTCAACATATACTTCCTCCTCCAATTCTCCATTGAGAAAAGCACATTTCACATCCATTTGAAAGAAAATAAACCTTTTTTTGAGCAGCATAAGCCAAAAATATCCTTATGGCTTCTAACCTAACAACTGGTGCAAATGTTTCATCATAATCAATTCCCTCATATTGAGAATATCCTTTTGCAACCAGCCTTGCCTTATTCCTTGTAATTATACCATCACTGTCAGTTTTGTTTCTGAATACCCACCTTGTACCAACAACAGATCTATTCTTTGGTCTTGGCACTAGGGTCCAGACTTCGTTTCTTTCAAAATCATTTAACTCTTCCTGCATTGCTTGCACCCAATCAGCATCTTGAAGAGCTTCTTCCACTTTCTTTGGCTCAGTCTGAGAGAGAAAAGAATTGTAAAGACATTCGTTTAAAGTACCTGTTCTAGTTCTGACACCTGCATCAGGATTTCCAATTATCAAATCAGGTGTATGTGATTTAGTCCACTTCCTTGCAGATGGAAGGTTTTCTCTAGAACTGGATGCTCCCCCATGATCCATGTTGTCTTCATTTTCATTTTCTGATGCTCCCCCTGAAACTATGCTCTCTGAGTTGGATTCTTCAAAATTTAGATTTTCAGCACTATCAGAACTTGGCTTATCAGAACTTGATAAATCAGAACTTGAAGAGCCAAATGTATGTTCTGATGCTTCTTGAGATGTGGTATGTTCTTGAGTATGCTCCCCTGCATAGGTGCATCTTCCTTTGGCATAGTCACCACAGTTTCAATAACATCAGAGTTTAATCCATCAGAGTTTACAGTGTCAGGACTTAGACTGTCAGGATTTTCAGTATCAGTACTTGAGTCTTCATTTTCAAATCTCAGCTGATCATGATCAATAAAATCTTCAAGACCAGTAATATTCTTGTCATCAAAAGAGACATTGATAGATTCCATGACCACTCTTGTTCTCAAATTATAGACTCTGAAGGCTTTTGTGGAAAGTGGATATCCAACAAAGATTCCTTCATCAGCTTTTAGATCAAATTTAGATAGCTGTTCAGGATGAGTCTTGAGAACAAAACACTTGCATCCAAATACATGAAAGTACTTCAAATTTGGCTTCTTTTTCTTCACCATCTCATATGATGTTTTTCCTTGCTTGTTAATGAGTGATGCATTTTGAGTAAAATAAGCAGTCTGCACAGCTTCAGCCCAGAAATAGGGGAAGCTTTGCTTCTTCAAGCATTGTACGTGCAGCTTCAATGAGAGTTCTATTCTTCCTTTCAACAACTCCATTTTGCTGTGGAGTTCCAGGAGCAGAAAATTCCTGCTTAATTCCATGGTTTTTGCAGAACTCTTCCATTATCAAATTCTTGAACTCAGTGCCATTATCACTCCTTATGGTTTTCACAGAATCTTTGATCAATTTATCCAGATGTTTGACACGATCAATCAAGATAGATTCAGTTTCACTTTTTGTGTGCAAGAAATACACTCATGTCTATCTGGTGAACTCATCCACTATGACCAACACATATTTCTTCTTTGCAATAGACATAACATTCACTGCACCAAATAGATCAACATGTAGTAGATGATAAGGCTCAAGAATTGATGATTCAGTCTGAAAGGAATATGTCCTAAGTCCAATCATATATTAGGATTTAGATATAACTTCCTGTGTAATCTGTTTTGATTTCATTGATATTAACAAAAGACTTGTTTTGTTTTTATTACGGGCTTTATCTATTTAAGTGTTTAAATAAGATATACCATAGTTTAGAGTAAAGCTTTTAATGGATTATGATGAGATCATAATAGTGAGACCTAAAAGATGATAACTCTAAACTTAAATAGTTCCTGGTCATAGGATTACTAACTGGTAATTAATAATCCGCAAAGATCGGTACATACTATGCTTGCTTCATGATGAAGGATGTGTGTTCTCATAGACATTTGTGTGGTGACACTATAGCTAGTATGTAGGTGCTTATTATAGAATAAGTTCACTGAACATGACTCGCACAGCTGAACAACTGATGGAGTTCACTCACGTGTCAGCAGTTGTTCACATAGTGATAGTTGTACAAGTATCCTTAGACTTAAGGTCATCATAGTCATCTTGTGTACACTGAACTATGCTTTGGTTTAGTTCTTAGTCTCCAGGGACAATTATTAGGGCTCTACTGGGTATAGGAATTTGTACACGAAGATAGTGTATGATCAATAAAGGATCTACCCCTTCCAGTGAAGAAAGCGAATGTTCAAGGCTGATCCACTTATGCTAGTTCAGGAATCTCTGGCCAGAGTGAATGAAATTAGAAAGGAGTTTCTAATTTGCATAGAACTAAGCATAGTAAATGGTAAGCAAGTGATTGAATTAGATAGGCTTGACACGAGATCCATGCCTTGTATTTAATTGGGACATTGTAGGGTAGAAGGAGTTTATTGTACGGTAACTATTCACTGAATAGGTTCTTTGTATTCTAAGCAGTGAATTCATATTATCCGGATAGTCGCGATATGCTGTGAAGTATTCCTCACGATGTAGAATAAATGTGATTAATTAATTAATCATATTTAATAAATTAGAGAATTTATATAAATAATGATAAAATAGTTTTATTATTATTTATTTCTACTACCGGCTTAATATTGAACCTACAAGGTCACACCATAAAAAGAGAATGATTTAATGGTGGAGGAATTAATTAATAATGGCTAATAATTATTTATTTATAAAATAAATAATTAATTGGCAAATTTAATAATTGATTAAATGAGATTTAATTGATTATAAATTAATTAAGAAAAGTTCTTAATATTATTAATTAAAGGATTTAATTTTTGGAAATTAAATCAAGAGAGAGAATTATTTCTAAAGTGTTTAGAAAAATGATTAATAATTAAAAGGTGTTTTAATTATTAATGAGAATAATATATGGGATAATAATAATATTATTTATGGGAAAATTTCAGCTGAAAATTTTGCCTATAAATATACTATTATAGACCCTATTTTCAATCGAACCCAAAAACCCAAAAGTTTTGGAAAACCCAATTCTCTCCACCTCCTTCCTCCTCCTTAACATCGTTTTCTTGGTGGATACCGGTGGAGTGATTCACACTTGAGGAGCAACTACTAAGGATCTCTGATCGTTGTCTCCGAATTATTTTAAAGGTTAGATTTGATCCCTCATTTTTACCACGATTTATATGCTTTTATTTGGATTTAGTATGTGTAAAAGTGTTTTACCATGCCCCCACTGCGCTTAAAATCCAACAATGGTATCAGAGCATAGGTTGTATGCATATAGATCTGTGGTAAAAATTTTAGAATTTTATGTGCTTGTATGAATTAATTATGATTTTTACAAGTTATATTATGGATTAATTATGTCTGATGAGAAATCATTTCTCAGAATAATTTTGAATGTTTATCTGGGTTCTACAATTGTTGTAGATCGTCTGGGTATTTTTTTCATAATTTTATGATGTATAGATTTTTTATTATGAATTTTTGAAGTTCTTACAATTAAATTCGTAATTTAATAAGTATAAATATATGTATATATAGTATATATATATGTTTGTATTATGCATCTGCATATGTCTGTGTTGTATGCTGTCTGTTCTGCACGGAAGCACAGACAGAGAAAAGCAAAGTCAGGCACGGAGTTCGAGAAAAAAAAACGGCGGCTGCTGCAGAAAAGAAAAAAAAGAAAAAAAAAGGGGGGTGTCGCGCATTCCGGGAATGCGTTACACCCTGTGGCGCATTCACGGAATGCGTTACACCTTTTAATTGGTTAAAAGGGTTGTAACGCATCACCGGAATGCGTTACAGGGCTTGTAACGCGTTCCTGTAATGCGTTATAGCCCGACTGTTTACATTAAAATTGATTTTCTGGGAGTTTCGTAACTCCGTTTTGGGCGTGCAATATACCGCTGGATTCGTTTTTCCGAGACGGATCTAATGGAGTGATCAATTTTAGTTTATATAAAAGTTTTGAACTGTTTATATTTCCGAAAGTGTTTTAAAGCTGTTTTTAACTATTTTTAATTGCTTTTAAATGCTTCATGTGATACATAGAGATGTATAATGCTTAGACTAATATGCTAGATGATGTAACATGCCTAACTTGATGTTTATTCATGTTTATATATGTGATATATGCTTAGTTTATCATGCGATGATAGATTTAGGTGAACTTAAATGAACATAAGGCGTTTGTTAGACAACCTAGTATAGTGAAATTGTTTCATAACCTTAAGAATAATATTATGAATACAATCATGAGATTCTTGTGTTTATGAAACACATAATTGAATATGAATTTTTGATATGAGAGAAAGGATGATTCTGTCAACAACAGATTTCTATCTGTAAGAAAGGGTTATTAAGTGACGTCTCTTGACAATGCTCCACCCGATCTGGGAATCATCTGATTATTGATTATTGATTTGAAATATTTAATTTAAAAGGAAGAATTTCTTTATAATATGATTATGATTATAACGTAATATAATCCCTCTAAAATTAAATAATATCAAGTAGTAATTGGCCAATGATACAACGGGCTTGTGTCGGTCATAGCCTTCCAACATGATAGAAAAGTAGTTCTTATTTTTGAATCATTGTCGGTTCGTGCTACAGCCGAGGGCTTTGATTTCGAAATAAGAAATGCTTGTCTATTACATAGAGATGTGTACATTGAATAAGAATCTAAAGGTCGGTACGTGCCACAGCCGTGGGCCTTTGGGGACTGGTTGAAATGTACGGAATGTTGGGTTAGACTTGACTTAGAATATTGAGTTTGTCGTGCCACAGCCGAGACTCAATTATTCAAGAGGCTAAAGTTTGATTAGGGAATAACATAAGATGTAATTGACAAGAGTTGTCTGCCTATTGAACATTACATGGCGGTTCGTGCTACAGCCGGGGTTGTGTAATGGAATGTAGGATCCCTATTCCCACTAGCATTATGAATGCTTAATTTTTCACGTAGGGGGTTGAATAAATTAGGTAAACTAGTGGGAGCCACTTATGAATAAAGTCCCGATTCATATAGTGTTTTTAAAATGAAATCGAATATTTGCTAAGTGTTTTTATGTGTTTATCATTTACAGATTTACAATATACATTATGTCTTCTGCACTATCACTAAGAAGCATACTGGATGCTCACAAATTGACTGGTCCTAATTATGCTGACTGGTTTCGAAACTTGAGAATTGTTCTCAGGATTGAGAAGCTGGAATACGTGATTGACTCACCTAAGCCTACTGAACCTGCTAGTGATGCACATAATGATGAACATGTTGTGTATCGTAAGTGGGTAGATGATGCAAATGTTGCTCAATGCATCATGCTAGCTTCCATGAACATTGAGCTACAGAAGCAACATGAGCATATGGATGCTCACACTATCCTAATGCATCTACAAGAGTTGTATGATGTGGCGGGGAGGACAGCTCGATATGAGATATCGAAGGAGTTGTTCGGTTTTAGGATGTCTGAGGGAGCATCTGTGAATGACCATGTACTTAAGATGATCAATTTGATTGAACGTCTTGGACAACTTGGTTTTGCCATGGATGGGGTGCTGAGCCAAGACTTGGTCTTGCAATCGCTTCCAAGTTCGTTCTCGCGGTTTGTTATGAACTTTCACATGAATAAGTTGGATGTCAGCCTGCCTGAACTCCACAACATGTTGAAGACTGCGGAATCGAATTTTCCCCCTAAGAAGAGTTCTGTTTTTCTAATTGGTGAAGGTTCCAATCCTAAGAAAAGGAAGAGGAACTCTTCCAAGAAGAAGAAAGTAGGTGAAGAAAAGCCGGTTCCACCAAAAGCTGAAGACCCCAAGAGCAAAGTTGTTTGCTTTCACTGTAACAAGGTGGGGCACTGGAAGAGGAACTGCAAGGTTTACCTTGCAGAATTGAAGAAGAAGAAGGGTAGTGAGACTACCGCTTCTGATTCAGGTATGTTCATGATAGAAGTGAATATGTCATTAAATCAAATTTCTACTTGGGTATTAGATACCGCCTGTGGTTCTCATATCTGCAATTTGTTGCAGGGACCAAGTAGAAGTAGGACTCTTGAGGAAGAAGAGGTGATTCTACTGATGGGAAATGGAGCAAGAGTAGCTGCTGAAGATGTAGAATCATTTCATTTACATATGCCTACGGGCAAGACTATTATTTTAAATAATTGTTATTTTGTTCCCTCGATTGTGAGGAATATTATTCCCATGTTAGACTTGGCTGGATTTTCATTTATTATTGAGAATAATGAATGTTCTATTCTTAGAGATAATATTCTTTATGGACGTGGTACTTTAAATAATGGTCTGTATAAATGTGACATAATTTACTTCAGATTGAACAAACTAATAAAAGAAAAGGGATGATGAAAATCTCACTTCATTGTGGCACTGCAGTCTCCATTTAATAGACATGGAGAGAGGGCTGCAAATTTGCTAGGAATGGTACACACAGATGTATGTGGACCAATGTCTACGCAAGCCATGGGTGGATTTTCATACTTCATTACTTTCATAGATGATAGATCTGGATTCGGATATGTGTTTGATGAAACACAAGTCTGAGGCCTTTGAAAAGTTCAAAGAATATAAGTATGAAGTGGAGAAACAACCAAACATAGTATTATAACTCTTTGATCAGATCGAGGTGGTGAATACTTTAATGGAGTGTTTCTAGATTATCTCAAAGTAAATGGTATAGTCTCCCAGTGGACTCCTCCAGATTGGTATCTGAAAGGAGAAATCGAACTTTGTTAGACATAGTTTGGTCCATGATGAGCTATGCAAATCTTCCAGTATTCCTATGGGGTTATGCATTGGAAACCTCAGCATATTTACTGAATATGGTGCCTTCCAAAATCTGTTCCTCAAACTTCGTATGAGATATGGAAAGAAAGGAAACCGAGTCTTAAACACGTTAAGATTTGGGGATGTCCAGCTTATGTCAAGAAAGTTAACCCAGATAAGCTGGAATATCGATCCGTAAAATGTAGTTTTGTGGGATATCCTAAAGAGACTTTAGGGTATTACTTTTACACCGATCATCGGGTGTTTGTCTCCAGACATGCTACCTTCTTGGAAAAGGAGTTTATCCTTGAAGGAAATAGTGGGAGCAAAATTGAACTTGATGAAGTTCAAGAAGCACAAACTACTACAGATCGAGTGGAAACACCTGTTCTGACTGGACAACCTTTTGTGGAACAGCCCATTCTTAGATCAGGGAGAGTGTCTCGCCAACCTGAGAGGTATTATGGCCTTGTCATTGGGAATGACAATGAGTTGTCAATCATTGATGATGATGACCCTGTAACCTATAATGAGGCTATGAGTAGTGTTGACTCAGAGAAATGGCATAGTGCCATGAAATCCGGAATGAAATCTATGTATACTGGATACAAAAGAATGATTAGAGCAGATGGCCAGGTGGAGACCTTTAAGGCCAGGCTTGTGGCAAAAGAATTCAAACAAAGGAAATGGATTGACTTTGATGAAACCTTTTACCTGTAGCCCTGTTAAAATCAGTTCGGATTTTGCTTGCGATTGCTGCTTACTACGACTATAAGATCTGGCATATAGCCAGATGGTTTTCTTTCCAAGGGAAATGAAAACCTAGTGTGTAAGCTGCTGCGAACCATATGTGGTTTAAAGCAAGCTTCTCGAAAGATGGAACATTCGTTTTGATGAGACAATCAAAAAGTTTGATTTTATCAAAAACGCAGATGAACCATGCGTCTACAAAAGGGTTAGTGGGAGCGCGGTAACATTTCTTGTATTGTATTGAAATAGAGTTGACACACATAACAACATAGCAGACCCACTCACAAAGCTACTTTCTGAAAGTCATTTTGATCGTCATAAAGACTAGATGGGTATTAGATACCAGAGTGATTGGCTTTAGTACAAGTGGGAGATTGAAAGGAATATGTCCTAAGTCCAATCATGTATTAGGATTTAGGAATAACTTCCTGTGTAATCTGTTTTGATTTCATTGATATTAATAAAAGACTTGTTTTGTTTTTATTACGGGCTTTATCTATTTAAGTGTTTAAATAAGATATACCATAGTTTAGAGTAAAGCTTTTAATGGATTATGATGAGATCATAATAGTGAGACCTAAAAGATGATAACTCTAAACTTAAATAGTTTCTGGTCATAGGATTACTAACTGGTAATTAATAATCCGCAAAGATCGGTACATACTATGCTTGCTTCATTATGAAGGATGTCTGTTCTCATAGACATTTGTGTGGTGACACTATAGCTAGTATGTAGGTGCTTATTATAGAATAAGTTCACTGAATATGACTCGCACAGCTGAACAACTGATGGAGTTCACTCACGTGTCAGCAGTTGTTCACATAGTGATAGTTGTACAAGTATCCTTAGACTTGAGGTCATCATAGTCATCTTGTGTACACTGAACTATGCTTTGGTTTAGTTCTTAGTCTCCAGGGACAATTATTAGGGCTCTACTGGGTATAGGAATTTGTACACGAAGATAGTGTATGATCAATAAAGGATCTACCCCTTCCAGTGAAGGAAGCGAATGTTCAAGGCTGATCCACTTATGCTAGTTCAGGAATCTCTGGCCAGAGTGAATGAAATTAGAAAGGAGTTTCTAATTTGCATAGAACTAAGCATAGTAAATGGTAAGCAAGTGATTGAATTAGATAGGCTTGACACGAGATCCATGCCTTGTATTTAATTGGGACATTGTAGGGTAGAAGGAGTTTATTGTACGGTAACTATTCACTGAATAGGTTCTTGGTATTCTAAGCAGTGAATTCATATTATCCGGATAGTCGCGATATGCTGAGAAGTATCCCTCACGATGTAGAATAAATGTGATTAATTAATTAATCATATTTAATAAATTAGAGAATTTATATAAATAATGATAAAATAGTTTTATTATTATTTATTTCTACTACCGGCTTAATATTGAACCTACAGGGTCACACCATAAAAAGAGAATGATTTAATGGTGGAGGAATTAATTAATAATGGCTGATAATTATTTATTTATGAAATAAATAATTAATTGGCAAATTTAATAATTAATTAAATGAGATTTAATTGATTATAAATTAATTAAGAAAAGTTCTTAATATTATTAATTAAAGGATTTAATTTTTGGAAATTAAATCAAGAGAGAGAATTATTTCTAAAGTGTTTAGAAAAAGGATTAATAATTAAAAGGTGTTTTAATTATTAATGAGAATAATATATGGGATAATAATAATATTATTTATGGGAAAATTTCAGCTGAAAATTTTGCCTATAAATATACTATTATAGACCCTATTTTCATTCGAACCCAAAAACCCAAAAGTTTTGGAAAACCCAATTCTCTCCACCTCCTTCCTCCTCCTTAACATCGTTTTCTTGGTGGATACCGGTGGAGTGCTTCACACTTAAGGAGCAACTGCTAAGGATCTCTGATCGTTGTCTCCGAATTATTTTAAAGGTTAGATTCGATCCCACATTTTTACCACGATTTATATGTTTTTATTTGGATTTAGTATGTGTAAAAGTGTTTTACCATGCCCCCGCTGCGCTTAAAATCCAACACAGTCTTGCTCTTGAATGAAGATTTTCTTTGTTTGGCCTTCTGACAAGAATCACAAAGGCCATCAGGAGCAAATACTGACTTTGGCAGTCCTCTCACAAGATCTTTCTTGACTAGTTCATTTATATTGTTGAAATTTAAATGAGAGAGTTTCTTGTGCCAATTCCAGCTTTCTTCAATTGATGTTCTACTCATCAGACAGATTGCAGAACCATCAGTACTTGTTGAAAGCTTAGCTTCATAAATGTTACCACGCCTGTATCCTTTTAGAACAACTTTGCCTTTGGATTTACTCACAACTTCACAGTGTTCTTCAAAGAAATCAACATGATAACCTCTGTCACATATTTGACTTATACTCATCACATTGTGTTTAAGTCCTGAGACCAGAGCTACATCTTTAATGATGACATTCCTAAGATTGATATTGCCATATCCCAATGTTTTTCCAATGTTGCCATCTCCATAAGAAACACTTGGGCCAGCTTTCTCCACAAAGTCTGATAGCAGGGCTTTATTTCTAGTCATATGTCCTGAACATCCACTGTCCAGAACTAGAATATTTTTCCTGTTGCCTTGCAATCACAAAGACCACTAATGATTAGTTTTAAGGATCCAGACTTGCTTGGATCCTTTGGCCTTATCAAGTTTGTTAACGTTTGCAGCGGATTTAGCATCAGATTTTATGTTAACATTTTTCTTATCAGAACTTACACTATCAGACTTTGAATCAGAATTTACACTAGAAGGAACAATGGAAACTTTCTTCAAAGAAGGTTTTAATTGATAATAATCATAGTACAAACTATGATATTCCTTACAAGTATAAATGGAATGCCATAAACTACCACAATGAAAACAAGGATTTTGCGGTTTATATCTAACAAACTGACTCTTAACTCCTGATTTTGAAGGTAAGGAGTTTATGTTCTTATTCTTCCTGCAAAAAGAGGCCAGATGGTTAGAACTTCCACAGTTATGACATGTTTTCCTAGGAGCATCAGGAACAGGTTTATAATCATTGCTTTTATTCACACCTTCCTTTCCATTCCTATTTTTCCTAGGTGATTTTACCTTATTTGCATTCTTAACATCTTTCAGCTTATGCTTAAGCTGCTTCTTAGTCATTAAGCCTATATTTCCTTCAGCTGTCTTTTCCTATTTTAGTTTGTCAGAAGTTAATCCCTCTCTAACTTCTAATTTATCATTATCAGACTTTACAGTTACAAATTTAACAGGTTTTAACTTTGGCTTTTGCTTAACAACAGGCTTAATTTCTACAGTTCCTTTATCATTCTTATCCTCTCCATAACCTAAGCCCTCTTTCCAATTTTCACTACTTAGCAAATTTTGAGTTGTTCTGCCAGAGTTAGTCCAAGTCCTGATTATCTCTCTTTCCTTTTCTAACTCAGTTTTTAGAGATTCATTCTTTTTTAGCACTTCATCCCTAACATAAAAAGCATCATCTCTATCCTTCAGTAGTTAATCTTTCACATGTTAAAGTTTGATCTCTATAACTAACAAACATGGTTTTAAGATATCTTCTCAACTCATTAATATCATCAGTATGAAAAGCATAATTAGTCTGAGGTACCTTTATTTCAGCAGCTTCAGAACTGCTCTCAACACTTTCTTTATCAGCATTTGCCATCAACGCGTAGTTCTCCTCACTTTCAGAGTCTGAGGTGTCTGTCCAGCTTTTCTGCTTTGTGACAAGAGCCTTGCCTTTGTCACCCTTTACTTTCTTGCAATCAGGAGATATGTGGCCTTTCTCACCACAGTTATAGCATTTGACATTGGTATAATCTCCTCTATCAGACTTTCCTCATCTGCCTTCAGATCTTCTGAAATTCTTCTTATCAGAACTTGTGCCTTTCCGGGAAAACTTTTTTCCCTTCCTGAACTTCCTGTATGCAATCTTTGTGATTCCTTTCACCATAAGAGCACACAGCTTCATCATCTCCTCATCAACATCAGTCTCAGGCAAGCTTTCAGAATCTGAGTCATCATCACTTTCAGAACTTGATGACTCAGTATCAGACTTTGTGAAAAGAGCTTTACCCTTGTCTTTTCTTGAGGTAGCTGCCTTGGGGGATTCTTCTTCAGCCTTAAGAGCAACTGTCCTGGACTTTCCTCCTTTCCTCTTGCTTCTTTGTTCCATCTCAAGTTCATGAGTCTTAAGCATTCCATAAATTTCATCAAGAGTTGTTTCATCAAGACTGTAGTTGTCTCTTATTATTGTTGCCTTCAAATCCCAACATTCAGGAAGAGCTAATAGGAATTTAAAGTTTGAATCTTCAAGATCATACTCCTTATTAACCAGTGACAGATCATTCAAGAGTTTGAAAAATCTATCATATAAATCAGTCAATGACTCATTAGCCTTTGAGTCAAAGTGTTAATACTCTTGAGTGAGTATTGTCTTCCTGTTCTTCTTAATTGTATCAGTTCCCTGACACCTTGTTTCCAGAGCATCCCATATCTCCTTAGCAGTTTTGCAGTTAATTACCCTGTTTGACATTACATTATCAATGGTACTATGCAGTAAGTGTCGTACCTTAGCATCCTTAGCAATTGATGCGATATCTTCAGCAATATAATCACTCTTCTCCTTTGGTACGGTCTTTATTGCTTCACCTGCAACTGCAATTGCGAGCTTGGTTGGTTTGTGAGGCCCTTCCTTGATTCTATCAATATATTCTGGATCTGTAGCTTCTAGAAACATGGTCATCCTCACCTTCCATATGGCATATTCAGATGGTCTCAGTATGGGAACTCTGATGGTTTCATATCGACTTTGAATTTGTGTCTTTGGAGGTTCTTCAGTTTTGGTAGGCTTAGTTGGAGTTTCTGTGTCAGACATGATTGTGTTTGGATCTTTAACTGTATGTGTGTTAACAGATAGGCTCTGATACCACTTGTTAGGTCACACACACTGTAGAGGGGGTGAATACAGTGTAAAATATAATTAAATTGAACTTTTAATATTTTAAGTAATAGAAAACAAACTTTATTGAAACAATAAACTCTGTTACAGTATGGAACTGTTACCTCTCAATGATGAACAAATATCACGAGAGCTGCTAGGGTTACAATGAATAATCTCTTCGAATATGATAACACTTATAGTGTAAACCCTATGTCTGTGTTTATATACTACACAGTTACAAGATAATCGCTAATTGATATGGAATATAATTCTGCTTCCTAAAATATATCAATCAGATATCTTTTGTTCCAAGTATTTCATTCTTCACGGAACTCCTTCTTCATGCATATCTCTTCTTATGTTTATCTCGATCTTCTTTTCTTTAATCAGCTACTGTCCTTATCTGAACGTCCTTCAACACTTAAGTTCTAATATCCATCTTCTGATGATTATCTCCTGATAATATAAGTACTGATATCCTTAAGTCCTGACTTCCAGTAAGTACTGATTTATCCTGTTTAAGTAAGATCTGAAAAACTAAACATAAATCATATTAGCCATGACATTATCAAATATATCTAACATAATGGATTATGGCCTAGTGTTACACAAAATTCCAATCACGTGTGACAATACTAGTGCTATATCTATTGTGGCTAATCCAGTTAATCACTCTGGGACAAAGCATATTGATGTAAGGTACTGTTTTATTAGAGAACATGCTGCAAATGATACCATTGAGCTCATTTTTGTTCCAACAGAAAAACAATTAGCTGACATTTTGACTAAACCTTTGGATGAAGCAACTTTCACTAGACTTGTAGGTGAAATTGGAATGCTTAATTCTTCATCCTAAGGCAAGAACTCAGCTAATATTTTGCAACAAATTAATTTCTAGTAAATCAAAATTATTTTGATTTAATTAGAAATTAACTGAAATATAAATTATAAATATTTCAGAAATCTCTGCATATTTATTTTTCAAAATTCAAAATTCAGCTCAGAGTTTTTCAAATTCTAAGTAAACTGTCTAATTGTTAATTTACATCTTTGATATGTAAAATTAAGACAAGGCAAAATTGTTAGTCGCTAAACACGCGCTAATAATTCACGCAAGTATACGCGATCGCAAGTAATATAAAATTATTTCTAGTTCGTTCCCACAAATGCTGGTTTAGGTTAACTTTGTGTTTTATGCACTTATGCAACAATGATATGGCTATTATTCAAAGCTAAGACAAATAACAATCTGGGTTTTGATTATACTACAATTAACTATTGCGAATTATACTAGAGAATATTAACTAAGAGATTAAAGAGAGTTGAATAATATATGACACAAACATAGGATTCTAACTTCATTAAATACTTCATTCAATAGTCTTTTCGTCCTTAACCTTAGCATGTAATGGTGATGACACTAATCAGATAACACGAAACTGCTAAATGCCAACTTTTGTTGCACGAATAACATACTATTAGACATCCACAAAAGAGATAGAAACTGAATAGACACCAATTATATTGAGACCTTATATGTCTATAGAATTTGACAACATAATGGCTTAATGCACAAGTTATCAATCGTGATTACATAGGGCAAGTAAGATGGTTAAAATTACCTACGAATCATGCATATCAAATACATGAACCTATGCTAGCATGGCAAGTTTTAAACCCTTAAATTCACTTTCGCTTCATTAAAGATTAACACACTATCTTATAAGTTCACGACGCTCATAAGATGAATAAGCACAACCAATACTAGGTTATCATACAATCACCACACACTAAGGCATCGAAACAAATTAACTAAAGAAATCCATAAATAAATCCACTAGAACCCCACGATAACGATTAGCCCATAATCGGACTCATCATCAACGTGGGTTCTGATGAAAGCATGGTATAATAAACGTAGTCTTTATACTTAATAAATAATAAACCAAGTACGAAACAAGAGTTTTAGGTTCACGAATAAGAAAACTAGCATCCAAAGTTACAACTTAGAACAAAGAATCACAAGTATAAAACTAGATCTTCTTCGCCTTTGTCAGATTGTTCTATACGGTCTTCTTACGTCTTCTCCTTGAGTTCTGGTACGTCTCCCTCTGAAAAATGTCCTTTATTTATGTATATATAGCAGCCCATGCATAGTAGAAGTTCATCCAATCAAAAGTCCACAAAAATCAGGATTTTAATTCCCGTCCTAGCGCGGCCGCGCGCTTGACCAGCGCGGGCGCGCTGTTTTTCTGCTCCTCGGGCGCGGACGCACGCTGTGACAGCGCGGGCGCGCCGGTCTTCTGGAAAAACTTCTTTTTCTTCTTTTCTTGCTGCAATGAGTTGTTTTTCACGAGCCTTTACTCCTTGGACACCATCCTAACACCATATTAGCATCAAATCAATGCTAATTCACCTGAATTCCGGATAAATGCCTGAAATGCAAAAATACTAGAAAATACATTAAAACACCAATAACTTGAGTACAAAACATCAATTCAAAGCTTAATGGAGCGTTATAAAGTGTCATAAATGCCATTCAACAAGAATCAAAGTAATCAAAAGTATATAGAGAACTGAGTTCTCGATAAGTCTAATTGACTTATCGACAAGTCATTTTAAGACTTCTCGAGTGAGTTCTTGATAAGTCATTTTTCCTGACATTCTTGAGTGACTTCTCGATAAGCTTTATTATAACTTATCGATAAGTCATTGTAAACTTCTCTATAAGTGTTTACTAGCAGAGTTCTCTACAAGAACTATTTTAGACTTATGAATAACTCAGAACTGAAATAATTTAATCCAATAAATTATTTTGGTATAATACTTTTGGCCAAAATATTCTGATTTTATTTTGATTTATTCAAATAAAAATTAGAAAAATTCAGTCCATTTTGGACAAATTGGGTATTTTTTTGACATCTCAATAAGCTTATTTTTAGTTCTCTACAAGAATTAAAATAAAATAACTTACTAATATGTACCTCTCTTTCCAAAAATGACTTCTCGATAGACAAACTCTGTAACGCCCCCAAATCCGGGGTCAGAGGATTTGGTCGTCACTATGAAACCTCAATCTAAATCAACCTGTTTAATTAATAATTAAATATCAGCGGAAGATATTTATCATAAATGACCCCAAACTACTCCAAGATCTTTTAAGGTTACAGTTCTAGAAACAAGATATCCAAATTCCATAAATAAATTTTTCACTTTCTTTTAAAACTCTTTACAACAATTCTCAATCTCAAAACTTAACCCACTAGTATAACTTCGAAAATAAGTATACTAGGCTCAACTATAAAATACACAATTATAGTATAATATAATATAAACAACTTTACACAAAAGAACTTACACTAATTTGTAAACCCTGGACCAACCACCTTCCAAGAGCTTCTTCTTGCTTCCTCGAATTACGCGGCTAAACAACAAGCTAATCCTCACTGGAGGTTAAATTTAAAAACAGGCAAGTATGAGTGAAGGAAATGCTCAGCAAGATCATTATGACATATATAGGGTCATTTTGATATAAAACCGACATCTGCATTAGAGCAGAACATTTAAAATCATAATTGCTGAATCATAAAATTCTAGTTGAGGAATCCCAGATTTAATTCCTTAATTATATTCAAAACCAATTTGATATTTTTGAGCGAAATGCTTCAGCAATACTTTGAATCTTGACGAGAACAAAAACTCGTAAAACAGTGTTTACGGAAATATCGTAAACAATTCTAACATGAAATAATGATTATGGATTGAATCGTAAACTTTACTCAAAACCGAACTCTTGAAATTAATACTTATTTTGTTGTCATATCAAATTAGATATCAATACAAACTTTGATGCTCACAACACCCATACTGAATTCAACATCAATCATCTATACTAATACCACTTTTGATATTTAACAACAACGTAAGTATCAGCATAAATCAGAATCTGAATCAAAACTGCATTTCACCATTATTCCAAAATAGAAACAGTTGATAAATCATTTATGCTATGATTATCAAAACAATAAAGAATTTTAGATATCTATTTAGATTGGAACCAATTATGCACTATATTGTTCCTGATGATCAGTCACGAAACAGCACCGGTATCCCGCAGCCATACCGTAAATATAGGTACTACCCGTATCCCGAAGACATACGGTACCTATAGGGCGCCAGAAAAGGCATAACAAGCCTTGAAAGATATTACACTTCCGTATAATAGCTCACGATGGACCGGTGCCTCGGCCTCTTACGCAATCAGTAACCATCCAATCTCAAAACCTTTTATTGAAAAGGGGTCATAATACTCAACACCCGAAATAATTTTATTCCCCCAATTCTTGGGCAGGAATACTTGCAACAAAATCATTTTTCTCAAAATTCAAAACATTTATAAATCCATTCATTTGATAAGTAAAACCACTTAGCTATTCTGAACATAGAATAGCAGAAGAGTACTTGCATAAACAGAATCATTTAATTCAGCGATATATAAAACATTTATCTATTCTGAACTAAGAATAAGGAAAACAATATTTACATAATAGGATTCAAAATAAATATCACTTGAACAATAAGTGATGATAGGGATACTTGCATAATATGATTCGAAATAAACGTCACTTGAATGATAAGTGAAGTCAGGGGTACTTGCCTTTGGGTTTTTAGCAGTTAGTCACACTCGCAAAGACGTATCTATTCTGACATTCTACCTCAAAATATCATCGTCTTTATTCAATTAATCATTTGGTCTGTTGCTCATGCAGTGCTGCAACCCAAGATTCCATAATATTTAACTCTACTCTTCACCCATTCCATCGGGTCCTGATCGACTTGAGAGATCCGCATCTATAATTAAAATATAGACCTTTAATTGTCTAATCGATAATCACTCGACGAACTACGCGTTAAAAGCCTATCGTCTACCCATACGATAGCCCACACATAAATATAACAGACAAATACAGGACTCTTGATTCACATATGCACATAATTCACATAGCACGTAAGCACATAATCCACGTATCACATAATTCATATCACATATGACTCAGTTCGTCAAAAGATTCAACTCGATACGTTTAAAACTGAAATCAGGTCAAAAAATATGATTTATCGATGAATAATCGACTCAGAATCATTCGTAAAACAAGCGACCTTTCGAAACAAAAGGATTTGGATCTCGAAAGTATTTTTAATAGAAGCAGAATATTTTCCTGAGTCTGTACGCATTCGTTTCGTATTAAACGGACGAACGGTTGATTTATTACGAATTTTTGAACATTTTTCGGAATAAAAATAATCTCCAAATCATTTAATAATTAAATAATAGGGCTCGAACATTCAAAAATAATTTTATAAAAATTATCGAGCCTAGAAAATAATTTAAAATAATATTTTAAAGATCGAAACTGTTTTTTCGGAGTTTTTAAATCAATTTTAAATAATTAAACCTAATTAAATAATCAATTAAAATTAATTAATAACTAATTAAATTAATTAATCAATTAATATTTAAATTAATTGACTAATTAAATAATTAATTATCAACTAAAATCAATTAATTAAATAATTAAGATTTATTTTAAAGATAGAAATAATTTTTCAGAATTAAATATAGATTTTTAGAAATTAAAAAAAAAGAATTTTTAGACATAAAACAGAATTTTGAATTATAAAAGAAAAAGAAAAATTCTAGAAACAGAATCTTGATTTCCTTCATCTTCTTCCTCGGATCAAAAGGCGGCACAGGCTGGCGGCGTATGGTCGGAACCTGAAGAACAGGCCACCGGATTCTGGAATTTTCTGAAAACGGCCGGCGCCGTTTAAAGGTCCGGCGACTCCGTTTTCAACCCAAAACCTACCCTTCAATCCAGTTTTTCACAACAAATTAATCCTTATAACTCCCACAATCCAGAATCGTCACAATCAACAGCAAAACATCACTCGAACCCAGAATCCGATCAATTTCCGATCCCGACTTCGAATTTTCCAGCCAACTCCCGAAATCAATCAATACCGAACCAAACTCAACGTATTATAGGGGAAATTAAAGCTTAGGACACAGCGAATCTAACTCAATAATCAAAACAAACCAATAATCAAGAATAAACTCACAAAATCGAACCAAAATTTTATATAAACCCATGAACTCGATCTATCACTTCCAGGGGTTATAATTACTAATTCTATATACCAATCAACTGCAAATTCAATACTAAATCTTATTTAAGCATCAAAATCATCAAACGATTCGTATATCAAAAAGCCCTAAATCCGAATAAGAACCCTAAAAATCGATTTTATAATTTACTAATCCTCTGATAATTTTGATGAGCAAATAGGAAAGAGGATGTTGAGAGCTTCAAAACGGATATTCATACTTGTGATTTGGTGTTCAATAACACCTTCAAAATTGGCTTTGATTTTCAGAATTCTCCAAGAACACCAAGAACACATATTCAAGAAATTTTCAGAAAATCAAACCTTAATTTCTATATGATATTGAACTCTATTTTTGAAGTATAATATACCAAATCGACCAGAAAAACATGCTCTACAACATGGAAGCATCAAATCACATCAACAACATCAAGAACAAATTTTCATAATTTAATTATCAAATAATTCGAATATAATTAAATAAATAAGAAAATTACCATGATTTCTGGGCAGAAATTGATGATTGATTCAGAAAGAAGATTTCGAGAGCTTCGTTTGATATGCTGCACGCCCGAATCGGAGTTCGATAACGCCTTCGTTCTTGTGTTTGATTCTCAGGAACGTATCGGTTTCTCGGGTTTTTCTTTGTATTTACGGTGTTTTAACTGGTTGCAAATGAATAAACGGAATAAACGAAATAAGAAATGGACTATTTATATTTATGGAATATTGGATCGTTCTGGATCGTTTTGGATCGTTAAATTAGTTGTTTAGCCACTAAGTAACTACAAAAACGATACAATTCAATACCAGAATTGGATAATTATCAAAACCGAGCTTTTTAAAAAACACTATATACGAAAATAACGTAAAAATATCCCGTCTCTCGAGAATACGGGTTTTTTTTTATTACTGAAATGATTATTGTATCGAAAATATTGCGTCGGGCCACGCACGGGTCAAACCGTAATCCGGATCGAAAAAGTCAAAAACGGAAAATGTCCGGAATTACCAGATTAGGTTAGGAAGGAGTTTTCGGAAGAGTTTCGGGTTGTAAAAACGTAAAAATGGTTAAAGTTGGACGATTCCCGGCTTTATAAAATAATTTTGGTAATTATTCAGAAAATAATTAATAATTCATAAATTAATATAAAATCATCTAACAGTCCAAAAATTACCAGAAAAATATCACAATTATCTATATTTTATTCTGAACATATAAAAATTCAAATACTCAAATAATATCACCTATAAACATCCAAACCTCAATTCCAATTATCAGATAATTCACCAAAATTCACATAAAAATCACATAAACAAATCCAAATAATTATAAAAATAATATCTGAAAATATGGGATATTACAAACTCCAAACGTCTATTTTTGTGTTCTCGACAAGTCATCTACTTTTACTATAAATACCCAGACATCTCGATATATATATATATACTCACGCCTTTAAGAACTTTAAGTGACCTAGCTTTTTCAATTCCAAAGCAATTTCTCTCTCATTTCAAACTCTTTTTCACTAATTTTTCTTACCCATTCACTCTTACTCAACAACAATGGCACTCAACAATGTTAGAGTTCTAATCCCAGAGAAAGGAACCAACTACATCGCTTTCATTGATGCTAACCAAGCCCCTGACAGTTTCAAGGGATTTGTGAAATTTCTGTCTGAATCTTATGTTGCAGGTGCTTTAACTGCTAACCCAGTTCTATACTTGGATGTCCTGCATGAATTTTGGACAACAGGTGTTGTGAGAACTATTATGAATGACGACTTTATGTCTTTGGTTGTAACATGATCAATTGGAGGCCAACAGATAGAGTTCAATGAGCAAGATGTGAATGTAGCTTTGGGTCTTCCAACTGCAAATCTAGTGGAGGTGCCAACCAAGGATGAACTAGCTGAGTTCATGGACTTCATCAACTATGGTGGAAGAATCAACTTCGAAAGTTTGAACAGAAGAAACCTATGGAAGGAATGGTCCTTTGTGTTTGATTTTATAGTAAGGGCCTTCACATGCAGGAAGGCAGGATACGACAACATCTCAAGTTTGGTGCAGAAGCTGGTGTTCTCAATAGCCCACAATAAACACTTGAATGTTGGTATATTGATCCTGGAATAACTTGCCACCAGGCTGACCATGCCCCAGTCTGCTAGAGGTAAGGAAATTTTCTTTCCTAGATTTATTATGTCTACCTTAAATCATAAGGTATTAGACATACATTTGTTGAATGGTATAGACAATATTAAGATAGACAATTGTAAGCAAGTGTCCAAAATTATATTTGGTTCACTTACTACAAAAATTAAGGTAAATGTGAGTCTAAAAATCACCCCATTCATGATGGAGAGGTTTAGGACTTACCCTTACCCTATGCCTGACATGAGATCAAATGCTCAGTCTAGTACAGTTACGGTCTCTGAACATGTAGAAGCTCAAATACAGGAAAACCAACAAGGGCCTTCCCAAGCTGAGACCAGTTCCTCAAAATAAATAACATCTAGGAAACCAACAACTTCATCCTCTCAAAAGGATGAAGTGAGTAAAAAGAAGAGAAAGGAGATAACCCTTACTGTAATGAATGAGAGTGGCGAGGAATAAACTGTTGGGTTTCGAGCACATAAACGCAACGGAAACAATAATTATAAATGTGAAAAATCAGAATTTTCGAAACCCTCCGCATGATCCATGTGAAAGATAGATATCTAATTCGTAGATCAGATTGTTTACCTTAAGAAGCTTTACAAATTGGTTGACTAATGGATATCCATAGCTTGTTCAATCAGCACGCATCCCGCTCTCGCGATCTACGCTCTATCGGTATCCACACGAATGCTTGAACGCAAGGACTGAATATGTACTAGCACAAAATCATTTCTTCTTGCTCTCTCCATCTACTCTCTTACACACAAAAATCAGCCACGCAAGAGATATTATATAGAGAGTAGAAAAAGAATTATAACTCTTAACTAATTAGGAGTTATTATTAATTTGAAATTCCTATTTGTATAATAATTAAGTCACGCTTAATTATTTAACAAATGAATTTCATAATTAATATTAGTAAATTCGAATATCAATATTTATCTAACTAATTAAGTCATACTTAATTAATATTATAAATTATTCGAATTACTTTAATATAATTTAAATCCAGTTTAAATTAAATAATAGTTCAAACATTCTTAGTGTGTGACCCTATAGGTTATTATTACGTTGGCAACTAATTTTAAATCTAATTTAAAATCGTAAACAATGAGCGGCATCTAGTAATACATCATTGTTATCCAAGTAATAATAATTGAATCGGTGATCGATTAAACCTTTCGTGAATAATGTACAATGTAATATAATCCCTTTAACCAAATATTATAGATTAAACTAGAGGCATGTTATGTGCCATCCTCATCATAGTTTAATCCAAGTTTTCTTGATCAATGAGTAGACTATCATATCAAATCAACATTTAAGTGTGGCCACGCATTTCATAGTCTAGCACACACAAGAGGCCAATAATATCACTCATAAAATAGGAGGGTTAAATCCCATCTAGATCATTCATATTTCTCACACAATTCATAAAATACCCAATGTCCACTTTTATCATTACCCGGTCAAGGATAACTTTTAATGAAATCAATGTATATTAATTATTGTATAGAAATATAATGACTTCAGGTCTAAGGACCATTACATCATTATCACTGTGATAATTACATATGACACAACAGACATGTAGAATCTCACATCGGGTCTGTCCAGCACCATGTACATTTCTGCCTGTGTTTTTGACTTTAGTATCATTATATATATGATCAATGAGATGTGATCATCAATCAACAAATGCACCAGTCTTAATGTATTATTATTGTCCCTTAATAATAATACTCGACTAGGGACCTTTAGGAATATTGATACTATTCTCATAATCTCATTTCTAAGTCATGTACTTAGAGATATAGAATTGCATATCATATTCTAAGGACATTTATTAATCTAACATTTATATCGCAGTAAATTAAGAATTAATAAATTATAAAGGGAATAATCGATAGAACATAAACATTAATAATCCTAATATCCTAAACTAAAACATCATAGTATTGTCTTTAGGGCACAAACACTAACACAAACACCAACTGAGTCACCCTTGGTCAGAAAAACAAAGAAGGATAAGAAAATTGAGTTGACCACTCAAGACACCTCTGTATCCTCCCAAAAGGATGCAGTCGTACAAATGGGGTCAAAACAGATTCCAGAGGCATCCTCTCAACAGGGTGTTTCTCTTGAAAAGAGCATTCTCCCCAATGCACCTTGTAATGAGTCTGCACCTACACTAGATCAAGTTCTAGTGTATGAAAGAAGAAATAAGGATGGCACACACAATGAGAGAACATCTATTGAAGCTCCCTCATCCATTCAGGGGGAGCTGCCAACACTCAGTCCTAAACTTTAAATTCTTATATCTAATATTTCTTCTTCCTATACTGAAGCACTTGAATCAAATCCTCAAGTGTTGCCCCAACCAAGTGATTTGGTTCAAGAAACCTTGCTCACCACCCAGACACCTCATTTAGATGGTAAGAGGCTACTAATTGGGGTAGACCTTGATGACACCATCAAAACCATGGGGGATTCATCAGTTTTTACTGAAGACCCCATGGAGATCACAGATGTACCTTCATGTGCAAATCAGCCTTCACAGTCTGTTAGGTTTGAGGGTAGTAATCCTGAAGGGGAGCTATCTAAATCCTCTCCAATTCAATTGAAGGTTCTTGTTCCAGGAACAACTCCCCTCAACACCCTAGCAGAAATTGCATTAACAATTGATGTTAGGAGTATAATTGCCAATAATCCTGTCAGAGAGGAGGCAAGTATAGCATATTTAAGTGACAATGTGGTGCAAGACACACAAGGGTTTGAGGCTATTGCAAATGACAGTAGCACAGTCAAATCCACAGTGCAAACTGGTGAGGAACAACATCCTGTCATAACCACAGTACAAACTGTAAGTTCAACTGTGACTTTTGTCACAGGTGTTCCTGGCTCCTCATAAATCCAAACAACTGAACCCTCAACTTCTCAACCAACTCATCTAGTCTCCAAATGGCTACAAGAAGCTGCACCTCAATCTAATCTTGAATATTTCAGGGTTGATCAGCTAGCAGGACTTGCACAGATCTCTCAACAACTCCTAACCTCAGATATGTCTAACCAGGATTACCAAGCCATAATGCTCTCATATCAAGCAGATATCCAAGAATAAGATAAAATTGTTAATGAAGCTGAACATGATGGCAATTGTGATGCTTGGTTGAACAAGGACTACAATATGGAAATGGAGGGTGTTTTAGCTAAATTCAAGGAAGATTATCTAACTAGTTTAGGGAGCAATGCTAAATCCTTAAATCCTGCTGAAGTTTATGATGCAATTAATGAAGTTCCCAAAGCCCATCTCAAAGCTTTCCATCTCTTTAGAAAAGCTCTAGAACTTAGGTTGATTGGTAATGAAGACAGGGTAAGAAAACTGCTAAATGAGAAGATGGCTGAGATTATACCTTCTCAAGTCAAGATCACTTCAAAGTTTCAACACTTTGCGGACGAAATGAAAAGACTAGATCTGACTACTATGGAAAAAGATGTCAAAAATCTCAGACAATCTTTCATTGCTCTTCATTAAGTGGTTCAACAACAAATCACAAGTTTAAATGACACAAAACTAAAGTTGAACCAGCTTCACCAAAGCAGATATGAGCCTTCTACACTGCTAATGGAGGGTATCAAACAGCTGTGGAAGACATATTTGGACCTTCTACTTCATCAAGCTCCCATCAACCTGCCTCTACCTCTACAAATCTTTAAATTCAGTCTCTTCAAAAACAAGTCTTCAACTTGCAATCTTCTAATGACTAACTCATAGCTCAAGTGCATGCTCTCACCTCATTGGTGCAGAGTCAACAGACAGATATTCAAATCTTGGCAGACTCCCACAAGCACTTACAAATGCAAAATGTTGTGGCTTTGGGAGCTATCATAAGCAAGCTTAACATACCTCTGCCTGCACTCCCAGAAGTTTTGTGGCCTGAAATTCCTACTCCCCTTCGCATGCCTGCCAACAAGACTAAGGGGTGATAGAGGCTATGCTATTAAGATCATCTACTCAAACTGTCCAAGTTGCTAACAAGAGCAAAACTCAAGAAGTTGATATTGGAATAGAGAGGCTTATTGAAATTGCTCAAGGCTCTCAGGGCTTCTCTCAATAACAATTTCTTCACCTACAAAAAGGACTTGGAAAAAATAATAAACTCTATAAGGGCGATCTTAGTTACTAAGGACAATTTTCAGGAGAAAATAATTGTGATCAATATAAATGAATCAGGGGTAGACAGGTGTATGCAGGTGTCCCTCAACTATCTTATCTCTAGAAAGGGCATCTGAGTTGGACATTCTAATAAATAAAGTCAAAAGAGTGATTCCTGAAGACACTCTCTTGTTAATTGAGTTAAAGAATGCTCAAGTGGCTGCTTTTCCAGAAGCATACTTATAGCCAAGTAATGGAGTGACATACATATGTGCTACCACCAAACATTGCAAACACTTTCAGATCCCTAAGCAATGTATCATGACCAATAAAAATCTTATCATGATTCCGGAGTCTGATTTGAAAGTCAAGAAAAACAAGATTGTTGAAGATGAAGAAATGATTAGGTTGTTGGAAAGATATCTGAGAAATCCTGAAGCCAACTTGCCTAAAACTCAAATCAATAAGGATAACTTGGATGATGATGAGCAGAAGAAAGATGATCAAAAACCTTCTGGCTCAAATCCAAGTCAATTCTCTAAGGCACCTAGAAGTAAAGATAAGAATAAGGAGGAGAAAAAGAGAGGTGAGGAGAGAAGGAAAAAGAAAAATGAGGATAGTTCAGGACCACACCAACAAACCCTAAAAATCCAAATGACACAATCTCAGCCTACCAAATCTCTTAGCTCAAACATTCAACCATTTCTCACCTCAAAGCCAAAATTTCTATACAAGCCAACTGCAAATTTACTTCTCAAAATCCCAATCACTACCACTAAAACCAGCTTGAAAAAAAACATAAACCTACCTTCATATAAACCTCCAACCAAGATACACTTTAAATATGTTGGAAGAAAAGCAAAGCTACTGCCAGTTACTGAGAGATCATTATGGAACTGCTATGACCAATCTGACTTTCTGCCACTAAACTGGTGCTTCACTGATGAAGAATATTTTTAACAACTAGCTGAAAAAATAGTGAGAGTCTAGGTTGTATCATATACAGAAGTCAAAATTTATTATAATGATGGTTCTTTCACTCTACTTGGTAGTGATCTAATGGACAGACTTTCATCCACATAATTCAAGAGAGTGATCAGTTTGATGAAGGATAAGGATACAATCATAAGGTTTTGGAAAACTACATATAGTGTATGGGTGAGAGAAAGAGATGAAAAAATTGCAAGAGCCAAGGCTGAAAAGGAAGAAAGGGATAGGAAGTATGTTGAAAAACTTGCAAGAATAGAGAAAAGATCAAATGAGCTTAAAGCAAAAGGGTTTAGTAGACTCTCCAAAGATGGACATTTTCTGAACATCAAGGTTGGCAGATTCTCCAGGTTTAGGGCTGGTTATTTAAATGGTTATTCATTAGATGAGTGGCTCAAACTTGTGGAAGCTTTAAGAGGTACTGAAATTTTAGAAGTAATGGAAATATTAATAATTCTTAAAGATCTCATTAGAAAAGAGCCAGGATATGAAGACTTTATGTAATGAATTTTCTGTACAAAATTCTATAACCTCTCAATGATAATTATTGTAATTCTGTCAATCTTTTGTAACGTTTAATTGTCCATTGTAGGTTGGGGTTAGTCTTGTTAACATGCAGGAATTTGTGATAAGTAAGCTTCTCACAAATTGGGGGAGATTGTTGTGTAAGACATGCCTGTACAATAACAAGACTAAGTCAAATTGACAACCCTAAGTAAGTTGTATTATAATCTAAGTTTGCATTTTGTATTGTACCACTTAAGTTTGTAAAAATGTTCAAGGGCAGACTGGAGTCTTTTTTTGTAAACAGTATCAAGCCTAAGAATTCTATCTGAAAGAAGATCAAGAAGATCATGCCTCAGAAGAATTATGAAGAAGCTTGGAGTTGAATAAATATGTTTTGGGAAAAATATTCTAAGTCAAGATCTCTACAAGTCACAGATTAAGTGTTATATAGAAGTCATTCGAGAACTCTAGAGAACTCTGAGTTATCGATAAGCCAATTTGTCACTAGAGAACTTAGAGTTATCGATAAGTCAATTTGTCACTAGAGAACTCAGAGTTATCGATAAGCCAAGTTATCACTAGAGAACTCAGAGTTATCGATAAGCAAAAGTGAAGACATGAAGATGAGAGATCTCGACAAGCCAAATTCTCTCATAGAGAAATCAGAGACTTCGATAAGTCAAAACATCTATAGAGTAATTAGAGATCTCGATAAGCTAATATACTTTTTGAGATGTCAAGTTCTCTATATACCAAACTGGAGATCTCGAGGTAAAACTCAAAGTACAAAGTGCAGACCAGTTCAATATCCAAGATTATCAATCAACAAACAATCTAATTAGTTGGATTGACAAGTCTACAAAAGCAGCTTAAAGAGTACAAGATCAAAGATCAAGATTAAGTGGAAAAGTAAAGTCATAGGCGTGCAAGATTAGCAAAGATATACTAAGCCAGAAACATAAAGATTTGATTATCCAAAAATAGGGTTTAGTACATGCTAATGCATGCTGTGTAATAACCAGTATTTACTGATCTGTAAAGTAAACACTGGATGCTTTGTTAGTTGTAACAATTGAAATTAGAAAAATCTTGTATTCTCTCAAGGAAGAAGCTAAGCTCTTTTATCAATAAAGAGCCTAGAAATTTTGTAGCAAAACATTCTTAATTTCAATAGTGAGTTTTAAAAGATTTGTGTTCACTGTTTTATCTATCTAAATTTAGTACTAACACATTTTACTACAAGATTTTAATTTACTTTGTTCACCATCATAAACACTTCAAGAAAAGCAGAAAAACACAAAAATACATTAACCCCCCTGTGTGTGATTCATTATCTAACACCGTTTTATAAACACATTTGAATGTTACGTTAAGCGTAAACAAGAGCTGTAATATACGAGAAAACGATTCACTAGGCACACTGTATAATAGGTTCCGTCCCTTTTATAGTACATCTTTACGTTCAAGTTTCAAAATTTTAAAAATAGCACATGTATTCAATCTTTTTCAAAAATGGCAGAACCACTTCAAATGGGGTTCTGCAAAAGTTATCTAGAGGCGTCTGGGGGTAATAATTTTTGTATTTTTTTTATTTTTCCTCCTGTTCCCTTATCCCCTTCTACAAATATTACATGTCATTTATAGTTGTAGCTGTAAAATTATTAGTAAACTCATAATTTTTATCTATTCTATTAAATTAATAAATTTTTGTTTTTCTATCAATTATTTTTAGTTAACAAGTGATGTTAACTTATTTTAATTAGAAAAAAATATTTTAGTTAAGAAATTATTTATGTGTGGTTTTCGTAACTCTCCTAAAAGGGTATCACATGGGAATGTGTACTTTTTGACGGGGTCTCGTATTCATAGATTTTGGAAGTTTAGTTGCACACAATTTTTTATAATAAGGTGTTCTTTTTTACGGTTTTAAAATTTTGAAAAAAATGCGGTTACATTCAATTTTTTTTAGTTATCAAACGATGTTAACTAATTTTGAATATGTATTTTTTATTTTAATTAAGAAATTGAATATATATGATTTTTCAATTTTTATTTCTAGTAATCATTTTCGCTTGTTAAAAACTAATAATTTTATACCCGTGCTATGTCCGAGATGATTATGAATTTTTATATAATTTTTTTAAATAATTTTTTATTTAATTCAATTTTAAAATGATAATTTTATTCCTTGATCAAATTTTATGTTCTTTGTTAATAATGTATTTTCCAAAAATATTAAATTTTATAACATATATATTTAGTTATTATTGTATTTTTATATTTGATCTTGATAACCTTAATATTAGACCAGGCAAATCATTCAGGTCGTATCATTTTGTGTCATGTTATGTAGTGTTTCGTGTACTTTATGAGTAAACATGAAAACAACATGGATATAAAATAGGTACCTGAAACTAATACACGAACACGACATGAGGTTTAAAGGACCTGATACGACACGATCTGGTGTACACAAATTTTTTCGTGTACCATTCATGTACACGAAATGAAATGAACTATTTGGACACGAATGTAAAGCTTCTCTGATGCCCTGATATTTAACAAATTGAAGAGGCAAATTATGTCTTACCATCGCATCCGTGATCATATCTCTGAAAATTTTGGGATCAAATTTCGTATTTTGCATCGTCATTGAACCTTGACTGCTGGAAATAATCATCTTCCTTACGTCTCTTGATCTTGTACAAGTCTTTTGATGCTTGAGCATGTTTCCAGTCCCAAATGATGAATTATAAGGTAGCGAATAACCATATTTTTTACACTTCGATATATCTCCCTCACCATCTACACCCTTGATGTAATCGAACGTATCATAGCCCTTCGACCACTTCCTTTTGCTACCATTTGGATGTTTCTCCCTTGACTGTTTCTCTGGTTGGACAGAACCCTCTCCCTCAGTGTTTCCACTCTCAGGCATTGTTTTTCATTTGCGTTCTCCTGCATATCTGCTTCATTATCGCTTAATGATTCATATGCCATGTTAGATATATTTGATAATATCATGGCTAATATGATTTATGTTTAGTTTTCAGATCTTACTTAAACAGGATAAATCAGTACTTACTGGAAGTCAGGACTTAAGGATATCAGTACTTATATTATCAGGAGATAATCATCAGAAGATGGATATCAGAACTTAAGTGCTGAAGGACGTTCAGATAAGGACAGTAGCTGATTAAAGGAAAGAAGATCGAGATAAATATAAGAAGAGATATGCATGAAGAAGGAATTCTATAAAGGATAGAATACTTGGAAGAAAAGATATTTGATTGATATATTTTAGGAAGCAGAATTATATTCCATATCAATTAGCGATTATCTTGTAACTGTGTAGTATATAAACACAGACATAGGGTTTACACTATAAGTGTTATCATATTCGAGAAGATTATTTGTATTAACCCTAGCAGCTCTCGTGATATTTGTTCATCACTGAGAGGTAACAGTTCCATACTGTAACAGAGTTTATTGTTTCAATAAAGTTTGTTTTCTGTTACTTATGATATTAAAGTTCGATTTGATTATACTTTATACTGTATTCACCCCCTCTACAGTGTGTGTGACCTAACAAGTGGTATCAGAGCCTATTTGTTAATGCACATACAGTTAAAGATCCAAACACAATCATGTTTGACACAGAAACTCCAACTAAGCCTACCAAAACTGAAGAACCACCAAAGACAAAAATTCAAAGTCGGCATGAGAACATCAGAGTTCCCATATTGAGACCATCTGAATATTCCGTATGGAAGGTGAGGATGACCATGTTCCTGGAAGCAACAGATCCAGAATATCTTGATAGAATCAAGGAAGGGCCTCACAAACCAACCAAGTTCGCTGTTACAGTTGCAGGTGAAGCAGCAAAGACCGTACCAAAGGAGAAGAGTGATTATACTGCTGAAGATATAGCATCAATTGCTAAGGATGCTAAGGTACGACACTTACTGCATAGTGCCATTGATAATGTAATGTCAAATAGGGTAATTAACTGCAAGACTGCTAAGGAGATATGGGATGCTCTGGAAACAAGGTGTCAGGGAACCGATACAATTAAGAAGAACAGGAAGACAATACTCACTCAAGAGTATGAACACTTTCACTCAAAGACTAATGAGTCATTGACTGATTTATATGATAGATTTGTCAAACTCTTGAATGATTTGCCATTGGTTGATAAGGAGTATGAACTTGAAGATTCAAACCTTAAATTCCTGTTAGCTCTTCCTGAATGCTGGGATTTGAAGGCAATAACAATAAGAGACAACTACAATCTTGATGAAACAACTCTTGATGAAATTTATAGAATGCTCAAGACTTATGAACTTGAGATGGAACAAAGAAGCAAGAGGAAAGGAGGAAAGTCAAGGACAGTTGCTCTTAAGGCTGAAGAAGAATTCCCCAAGGCAGCTACCTCAAGGAAAGACAAGGGTAAAGCTCTTTTCACAAAGTCTGATACTGAGCATCAAGTTCTGAAAGTGATGATGACTCGGATTCTGAAAGCTTGCCTGAGACTGATGCTGATGAGGAGATGATGAAGCTGTGTGCTCTTATGGTCAAAGGGATCACAAAGATTGCATACAGGAAGTTCAGGAAGGGAAAGAAGTTTTCCAGGAAAGGCACAAGTTCTGATAAGAAGAATTTCAGAAGATCTGAGGGCAAAGGAGGAAAGTCTGATAGAGGAGATTATACCAATGTCAAATGATATAACTGTGGTGAGAAAGGCCACATATCTCCTGATTGCAAGAAAGTAAAGGGTGACAAAGGCAAGGCTCTTGTCACAAAGAAGAAAAGCTGGACAGACACCTCAGACTCTGAAAGTGAGGAGAATTATGCGTTGATGGCAAATGCTGAGAGCAGTTCTGAAGCTGCTGAAATAAAGGTACCTCAGACTACTTATGCTTTTCATACTGATGATATTAATGAGTTGAGAAGATATCTTAAAACCATGTTTGTTAGTTATAGAGATCAAACTTTAACATGTGAAAGATTAACTTCTGAAAATCTTGCTTTTAAGAAAAGAAATGATTTCTTAGAAAAAGAGTTAGTTTATGTTCCATCAAACTCAGAAGGATAGAGATGATGCTTTTTATGTTAGGGATGAAGTGCTAAAAATGAATGAATCTCTAAAAACTGAGTTAGAAAAGGAAAAAGAGATTATCAGGATTTGGACTAACTCTGGCAGAACAACTCAAAATTTGCTAAGTAGTGAAAATTGGAAAGAGGGCTTAGGTTATGGAGAGGATAAGAATGATAAAGGAACTGTAGAAATTAAGCTTGTTGCTAAGCAAAAGCCAAAATTAAAACCTGTTAAGTTTGTAACTGTAAAGTCTGATAATGAGAAATCAGAAGTTAAAGAGGAATTAACTTCTGACAAACTAAAACAGGAAAAGACAGTTGAAGTAAACATAGGCTTAATGACTAAGAAGCAGCTTAAGCATAAGCTAAAAGATGTTAAGAATGCAAACAAGGTAAAATCACCTAGGAAAAATAGGAATGGAAAGGAAGGTGTGAATAAAAGCAATGATTATAGGCCTGTTCCTGATACTCCTAGGAAAATGTGTCATAATTGTGGAAGTTCTAACCATCTGGCTTCTTTTTGCAGGAAGAATAAGAACATAAACTCCTTACCTTCAAAATCAGGAGTTAAGAGTCAGTCTGTTAGATATAAACCACAAAATCCTTATTTTCATTGTGGTAGTTTATGGCATTCCATGTATACTTGTAAGGAATATCATAGTTTGTACTATGATTATTATCAAATAAAACCTTCTTTGAAGAAAGTTTCCATTGTTCCTTCTACTGTAAATTCTGATTCAAAGTCTGATAGTGTAAGTTCTGATAAGAAAAATGTTGACATAAACTCTGATGCTAAATCCGCTGCAAATGTTAACAAACTTGATAAGGCCAAAGGATCCAAGCAAGTCTGGGTCCTTAAAACTAATCATTAGTGGTCTTTGTGATTGCAGGGCAACAGGAAAAATATTCTAGTTCTGGACAGTGGATGTTCAGGACATATGACTGGAAATAAAGCCCTGCTATCAGACTTTGTGGAGAAAGCTGGCCCAAGTGTTTCTTATGGAGATGGCAACATTGGAAAAACATTGGGATATGGCAATATTAATCTTGGGAATGTCATCATTAGAGAACTAGCTCTGGTCTCAGGACTTAAACACAATCTACTGAGTATAAGTCAAATCTGTGACAGAGGTTATCATGTTGATTTCTTTGAAGAACACTGTGAAGTTGTGAGTAAATTCAAAGGCAAAGTTGTTCTAAAAGGATACAGGCGTGGTAACATTTATGAAGCTAAGCTTTCAATAAGTACTGATGGTTCTGCAATCTGTCTGATGAGTAGAGCATCAATTGAAGAAAGCTGGAATTGGCACAAGAAACTCTCTCATTTAAATTTCAACAATATAAATGAACTAGTCAAGAAAGATCTTGTGAGAGGACTGCCAAAGTCAGTATTTTCTCCTGATGACCTTTGTGATTCTTGTCAGAAGGCCAAATAAAGAAAATCTTCATTCAAGAGCAAGACTGAATCATCAATTCTTGAGCCTTATCATCTACTACATGTTGATCTATTTGGACCAGTGAATGTCATGTCTATTGCAAAGAAGAAATATACGTTGGTCATAGTGGATGAGTTCACCAGATACACATGGGTGTATTTCTTGCACACAAAAAGTGAAACTGCATCTATCTTGATTGATCATGTCAAAAATCTGGATAAATTGGTCAAAGATTCTGTAAAAACCATAAGGAGTGATAATGGCACTGAGTTCAAGAATTTGATAATGGAAGAGTTCTGCAAAAACCATGGAATTAAGCAGGAATTTTCTGCTCCTGGAACTCCACAACAAAATGGAGTTGTTGAAAGGAAGAATAGAACTCTCATTGAAGCTGCACGTACAATGCTTGAAGAAGCAAAGCTTCCAACCTATTTCTGGGCTGAAGTTGTGTAGACTGCTTATTTTACTCAATATGCAACACTCATTAACAAGTAAGGAAAAACACCATATGAGATGGTGAAGAAAAAGAAGCCAAATCTGAAGTACTTTCATGTATTTGGATGCAAGTGTTTTGTTCTCAAGACTCATCCTGAACAGCTATCTAAATTTGATCTAAAAGTTGATGAAGGAATCTTTGTTGGATATCCACTTTCCACAAAAGCCTTCAGAGTCTATAATTTGAGAACAAGAGTGGTCATGTAATCTATCAATGTCTCTTTTGATGACAAGAATATTACTGGTCTTGAAGATTTTATTGATCATGATTAGCTGAGATTTGAAAATGAAGACTCAAATTCTGATACTGAAAATCCTGACAGTCTAAGTCCTGATACTGTAAACTCTGATGGATTAAACTCTGATGTTATTGAAACTGTGGTGACTACGCCAAAGGAAGATGCACCTATGCAGGGGGAGCATACTCAAGAACATACCACATCTCAAGAAGCATCAGAACATACATCTGGCTCTTCAAGTTCTGATTCGTCAAGTTCTGATAAGCCAAGTTCTGATAGTTCTGAAAATCTAAATTTTGAAGAATCCAACTGTAATAACCCCAATTTTTGGGAAATTTTTGAAACCCTTATGAATAATGTTTTTGCTGAATGAGAAAACGTTTCATGCCACACTATGTAGGGGTTCTGATATGGATATTCTGAGATTTTATTAGTACTTTATATGGGATATAAGTGTATGTAAAGATCGTCAGAATCCAAATCCGAACACTTTGATTTTTCCCGGAAATACACTAGATACGGAAAAGATTTGAGAAAAAGGTAACAGGATAAAAAGGATTTAAATTAAAGGATTATAGGAGAGGATCATAAAAGGAATATAATGTATTGAGAAAGGTTAAGGGAACCTAAGTAATAAGATCCCGGGTATGATCCTTCAAACGATAAACGAGAACGAAAGTTAAGCGAACCGTATAACAGATCAGCGGTCATTAGGCAAACGATTAGGAAGTTAATCAAAGGGATTAGTGGGAATGATGTCATCCAACCAATAGAAAGAGGACAAGGAAGGGAGGATGACATCATGAGGATGACATAGGCATGACATGGGAAGGAATGAGGTGTGGTGGCTTTGTAACCACACAAATTCAAGGGCAAAAAGGTAATTGACTAAAGCAAGCACAAAAACCAAGCAACCAAGCCAAGCAAAAATCATTTTCATCAAAAATCAAAAAGCAACCAAGGCTTTGTTCTTGAAGCTCTCGGCTTTTTACTATTCATAAGGCAAGAACAATTCAAAACTCAAGATCCAAGCTTCCTAAATTGGTAAGATAATTCCCTAATCATCTTCATGCTTAGTTAGGACTATATCATGAGTTTAAGCCATTAATTCCTTCTCAATCTTCTTCATTTAATCAAAGAAGAAGACTATGAATAGTGTTTTCAAGTTTTTTAACTTGAAGTTTTCTTGTTTTTCTTGAAGATCCAAGCTTTCCTAAGACTTCTCAAAGCTTCTTAAGGCTTCCTAGCTCATCCCACCACTTCAAGGAAGGTATACCATCTCCAAACCCTAGATCCCTATGTATTATAAGATGATTTTGATTAGTAGGATGATATTGTAGCTTGTTGTTGTGATTTAGAGTTTGGGATTTGGAATGGTAGTAAAATGGAATGGTAAATGTTGTGGTTTTGATTAAAAGAACTTAAGTATGGTTAAATTAAGCTTAGGCATAAGTATAAATGATTAAATTGAATTGGTTGGGGTTGTTATGATGTGATGAGGATGGATGTTGGTTGTATGTTGGATTTGAGGTTGGTTTGTGGTTGGTTTTGAATGGTTAAAATTGGGAAATCGCGTAAACATAGCCGTCGTAACGTCCGATTTTCTTTAGACTGTTTTTGTGCATAACATTAGGACCCGAGAACCCCCTGCTAGTTTATGACCACTGCCATGTTTAGATAGCTCATGTTACGAGCTTCGTTTTGATATGTAGTTCATTCAATTCCGATGCACGGTTTAGGAGAAACGACCGTTTCAAGTAACGGCGTTTCGCGAACGAAACTTTTCCCCTCGCCTTACTTTGAAACATAGGTTAAGGACTAAAAAGGGTTAATTAATGTATGAAACATTTATGGTAAGTGTGTTAGGTAGTTGGTAAGACACTCGCGAAGGAATCGCTTTAAAACTCGTAAAGGTTAAATTATTAAAAATGGTGGAGCCGAGGGTACCCGAGTGACTTAAGCGAATCAGTGAGCGCAAAACAAGCGTTAGAGGCTAAGTTAGTTAAAGTATAGATTTACAAGTGACTTTGGTTTAATTCCAACTTACTTGTTGCTTATAGGTTACCAGACTCGTCCCGAGCCATTCGTAACCCCCAGTCGCTCAGGCAAGTTTTCTATCCGTTATACTGTTGTTGTGATGTATACACTTGTATATGCATTATCTTGTGATAGATGCATGATGGTTAAATTAGCAAATTTTGCGATATATTGAAGCATGCTGATATGGAATATATATGCATGCCTGTTTCGTATTCTTTCCATATATAATTGTTGATAATACCTATGCTAGAGGATAGCGGTAATTTGCATATACCCTTAGTATAGGGACCCAAAGGTGGAAATATTTTCTAAAACCGGGAGTCGAGGATCCCGAGTAGATTTTATATATATGGATATAAATATAAATATATATATATATACTTATATATATATATGGTCATAGTTTTCAAAACTATTAATCGAATAAGGTTTATTCGATAACTTTAACTTTATTTTATTATTGAATATTATTTCGAATATTATTCGAAGGCGTATGACTCCTTTATATTATTTATTGAATATTACTTGGATATTCATTTGAGGATGTATGACTCCTTTATTTTATTTAATGAATATTATTTATAATATTCATTCGAGGGCTTATGACTCAGCTTATTTTATTTATTGAATATTATTTGAATATTCATTTGAGGATCTATGACTCCGATTATTTGCTGAGATATATTCTTTATTTTATTAAAGAATAAGGTGTCGATAATCAAACTCACTTTTGATTATTCAAATTAAGATAGTACTTTCGTATAGGTATATCTTTGGTTATTTAATATTCATTTCAAGTATAAGTTTCAAAACTTCTACTTCAATTATTTTTATAAAGATTATTCTTTATGGAAATATTATTTAAATAATAATATTCAGATATTTTCTAATATATTGGGACTGATTTATTTTGTTAAATCAGCATCACTCCAAACATTCTTAAAAATGTTTTGCGAGTCTTCAAAATGATTTTTAAAAGTTAGAGCAGATCCCAAAACTCATTTTTATATTTAAGATCCTCCTTTCGAAGGGGATTTAAATACTCGCTCAAAACCTGAGGGATCCGGCTATGTGGTGTGTTTTATATTCGCAACAAGGTTGCTGTTTTGTTAAATGAATCGATTACTTACCCAACACTCGGGAAGTAAAATTCTTGGAACAAGTTAATCCATTAACAGGCATCGCCTGGGAAATATCGGTGAGTTCTCCTTTCCAACTAGATACGACTTCTTGGTGAAGCCGTATCAAGAAGTTTCTACTTGGGGAAAGTGGGGACGAGCTTTACGTTTCAGAGTCATGGATTTCATCTGAACTAGGAGTGGCGTAAGTGGCCGAGTAGCGCCGGCCCAGCCTTATTATATTGGCCCAAATGGCCTGGAAGTTCCGCTAAGGCGGTCCATTCCTTAGGAGTTCAGTGTTCGGTTGACAAGTAAATCCGACAGGTTCTCCTCTACATGTAGAAAATGGTGGGGTTGTACTACTACGACTGATCATCGTAAGTGGTCTTCCTGGCGCGGCAAACTCCCGTAATGAGTTCATCATCCAATTGGATAATTTCTGCAACACTACCCAGAGCACTTCGATAGAAAGGCTACGGTTGGGCGATTGTTGAGTGTTGGCAGGGTCAAGTTTTCAAAATGATGTTTACATCAAATGAAGTATCTCGTAACTTCATTTTATTTTGATAATATTTTAAAGATTTAATCTATTCAAATCTTGTCTTATAGTCTCATCTATGTGATGAACTTTTGAAGCTAATTATAACTTGAACGGTGGTAGTTCAAGTAGTATTTGGGAAAGATATAAGTATATTGGGGTATCTTGTAACTTCATCTTTTAAACTTATATCTAATTAATAATTGTCTTATGAATGACAAAGATTTTCAGAAAAACGTTGAGACAAGGTTAGATATATGAGATCACCTTGCAACGATATTTTTTTATATACAGTTATACACTGGGACTTTGTGTATATTATGCATGGAAGAGGACTTCCAATATTTTGAAAAGTATATATGTATATATATATATACTGAATATTTTGCGACTTCATCGCATTAAGATATCAACTTGGTTCATTTCTTTTGACCAAGACTTTCATGAGTATTATGAGTAGGCTCATATACTATTAATCATTATACATATTATTTTGGTGGGCTTGCTGCTCACCCTTGCTTTCTTCTTTCATCACACAACATCAGATAGACAAGATGAACCGGACCAAGCTTTCGATTCGCAAGAGGTTAGGGGACGTTCCGCAGTTTTCCAGAAGCACTGATGCCGCCATAGCTGAGGTAGGAACTACCAATAGGCTAGGCTTCCAACTTTTGATCTATCAGATTATGTATATTTATGAATTGTAATAATGGCAAAGAAATGTAAATTCATTCAGAAACCTGTTTATGGTGTATTGGCATATAATTGTGGAATAAAACGACTTGTGATTATTTTTGGATATTCATCTCTGAGACTATAACTTGTGGTGTGTGTGTTTATTGTGGGGTCAAAGTACAGAGTAGTTGATTATTTATTAAGATTGGGTGTTGTTAAGGGAAATGGAACTCGTGACGACTCGGATCCCCGACCCCGGATCTGGGGGTGTTACAGAAATGGTATCAGAGCCAAGCGTTATAAACCTCAGAGATGATGGGACGTTAAGATAATAAGTTCACTAAGATAATAAGAACTCTTGCCAAGTTCGTAGTCGGACTACCTAACGTAGTACTGACAGTTAAAACCCTTATGAGAACCCTTATAAATGTAGCGATAGAAGCGTAGTTCATTATCGTATATGGTAGCGGGACTCCGAACCCTGAAGTTGAGGAACATCAACGCGATGATGTTTTATTATTTATTGGGGATCAGATTATGGATCCGATAGAGCGTCCTAACGCGGGACCGGATGATGTTGATATTGAGGGTGTAGTGGTTGAGGATGTTGTCCTAGAAGGGATAGTTGCTGAGAAGGATCCCATGGAGGATCCTGACAAGAATGAATAAAGGACCACTGATGAATTGATGACCATGGTTAGGTCGACTACCAGAGGTAGGATTGGTCGGTCACTACCGGAGGTTCGTTCAAGTTGTAAAGATAGTAGCCCCTTTAACGCGGCTTACTCGTAAGACTGAGAAGTTCGAATGGACAGAGAAATGCGAGAACAGCTTTCAAGAACTGAAGCAGAGGTTGGTGATGGCCCCTATGCTGGCATTGCCGGATGGAAAAAGGAGATTTTGTGATTTGTAAGTGACGCTTTGCATAAGGAATTAGGGTGCTTCTTAGCACAGCAAGATAATCGCGTCTGCGTCAAGACAATTAAGGTAATATGAAATTCAATATCCCCGCCCATGAGCTTAGGCTCGTGGCAATAGTTTACCCTAAAGATTGGAGGCACTACTTGTATGGAGAGAAGTGCGAGAATTACCTAAGCCATAAGTGCTCTAGTACATTCTTACGTAGAAAGAGCTCAACATACGCCAGAGGAGGCGGTTAGAGCTAATCAAGAATAATGATTGGGAGATTCTTTATCATTCGGGGAAAGCCAATATGGTGGCTGATGCCCTTAGTAAAAAGGAGAGACTCAAGATGGTAATGTCTTTTGGAGAGTTTATAAGAGATTTTGAGAAAATGGAAATAGTAGTGAAGGTAACCGGAGCCGGTACCGAAAAGCTGTTTGAGATTGCAATACAGCCCGAATTATTGGAAAAGATCATATTGTGCCAGAAAAAGTTATGAATGAAGGTAGGGAGCCAACAATTAGATAAAAGATTAATATCGAGAAAGATAATAAGGGAATAATGAGGTATTCCTATAGAATTTGGGTTCCGAAAGTTCAAGAGCGTAAGGATGAGAACTTAGATGAGAGCCATAGTTTGAGGAATAAGATTTAGAGCAAACCCTGAACGTGATAGTCAGGGAGGTCGCCATCAAGATAGAAGGAACCCATGACATAATGGAGTGGAAAATGAGGATTTTAAATTAAAAAATGACCCCAATTATGGGGAGTAGGATGAAACATTTCATACTAAGGAAACAGAAAGTCGAGTAAGGAAAGGAGACCCGAGACGGTACTCCTATACGGCAATTCATGGACCTGTCTAGACAGAACTTAGACTATTATCCCCAACCACCACCTTGAGGAAACAATGTGGTGTGAAATTCTTTCAGGACCTCTAAGTCGCTAAGCTCTCAGAGTTCCAAGGAACAAGCTGACCCAGTCGAGGCAAGAGCCTGGCTAAAGGAAATAGATGAATCATTGGAGATTCTAAATGATGGACGAATCACAAAAGACTGTTTTTGTCACTTACCCTTCTAAGAGAGAGACCACCCACTGGTGAAAGACCAAGAAAGGCATGGAGCCAGAGATTATAATAAACTGATTAAAGTTTAGTCAATTGTTTTCGGGAAAGTAATTCCCAAGGTTATGGAGATAGTGTAAAAGCTTTAGAGCCAGAACAAAGGCAGAAGAGTATGATGAATTGTGAATCTAAGTTGTAAAAGTTATCAAGATTCGTTCTGAGGACACGAATCCAGAATGACGGGATGTTTGAAATCAATGCTTAAGTTGTGTTGGTTCATGAAATAATGATAAGAGAAAGAAAAAAAAAGAAACTGAAGTGGAAAGGAATATAAAGGCAATAGAGTTTGAGGAATGATAAGGGAGTTGGGTATGAGGAAACCCTAAAGACTCATAGCAATAGAAATAGAAAAGTATGTAATCGTCAGGATGATGATGATCCACCATGAGTTAAAATTGATGGTTGAAGGCATAAGAGATACATATATTGTACCCCCTTTAAGTTGGGAGGATTCGAGGAAACCTTGAGATAGTTCGAAGGATAAATAATGAGACGCAGATAGACTGAGGAGACAAGAAAGTAAGAAATTAAGAAAATTGGAGGAAGGAAGTGACCTTCAAGAATGGGAAATGTAAGACCGGTGGCTTGATACCCAGAAAGGGAGACGCCAGGTATGAAAGATATCCCAACATTGAGGTGACTGTTGAGATAAACAACAAAAGTAAATAAGGAATTATTAAGAAGAAGTTCACGTTGAACACGACCAATATCTTCCAGAACATCCTTGTTATCGTTACCAAATTAGGCAAGACAAGCGGATAACCGTTGTTATCTTTTGGAGGCCATATGAATTGACCTCAATTTGAATAAGGATGCTATTATGAAGTTAGGTATAGACTATCGAGGTGGGAATGATGAATATGATAATCTATCAAGGAAATATGACTTGATTTATCCATGGAAGGATGTAGGTACCTTTTAAAGGTGGAATTAAGGATAGAACATTGGTAACTTAAAATGAATCCTAGGGGAATGCATACAGGTTGGCATTTCATCCTTAATAGGGATAGTATGAGTTTTGACAGTATGAATTGGAAAGGATTAAGGTAATAACAACCTTTAAGAATCAGTGGAGAAATTTTTCAGAGGTATATAGACAATGGTTCTAGTAATAGTAAATGGTATTGTGATATGCCCTGTATCTAGGGAATACAGGAGGAACGATTGAAGGATAACCTTAGAGGTTTTATAAGAAAAAGGTAATATTCAAAATTCTCAAGAATAGAAATGTGGATAAAGGAAATATGACGTAATTATAATGATGCCAAGTGGGGCACGTGTTAGACCACGAGAAAGTATGGATCGAACCAGTAATGGTCGAAATTGTTCAGGGCAATTAGGACTTAAGAAAAAAAAATGTTCTAAGTATGATTGAGAGTCAGTCTTGACAGTGATTAGCCTCTAAAGACTGAGGCAATAACTTATGGAAAAATGGTGATATTTTTTTTTTCCCATCTGATTTTAAGGAAAACATCTTCACTCAAGCAGTGATCGGAAATAAGGTAGAAAATTTATTTGGAGGTGGTTAAAATGACATTGACTGTAAGGAAATTTTACTATCAGGAAAGGCCAAAGAGGTGGCCGACACTTTAAAGGTAAGTGGATAATTATAGGCGCGTGTGCCAAAAGAATACAGTGATGATGGTTAAAAATGTGAAGGTTGTATTATGGTTTGGAAGATTGACATTCCTTCTGATGACTGTGCAATACCCAACCGTAATAGTAGTTGGTAAAGGTTTAATTCGTGTAATCGCCATGAGCGGGCTATCTATCTTAGGAGGTCCTATCTTGAGATAAGCCAGGACCATGTTTCAAAAAGGACTAGACGAACCTTTGAGTTAAGTCTTCTATTTAAGGCATATGATTAAGAATGGTATTAACCTGCTATCGTTGCTTTGATTGAAACTCTTCTGCAATTTTATCTACTTCATGTCATGAAAGTACGTCAGAGTTTGGAGTGTTCTTCATGAATTGTGATTGGTGGTTATGTTAACTCCTTAGGAGAATTAGATACGAGATGTATGGACTCCGTATGGTTAGCTATTAAGACTTCATGGAAAATGAATGACTACAGTAGGTCAGTGGTGGACCATAGTAAGGCAGCAATGATTCTGCGAGTAATGAGCTGATTACAACCGTGAGAGTTGTATTAGAATGGGTGTTGAGATTGAGTACCACTAATCGGGTCGTGGTAGTGTATAAGTTATCATTGATAGACTAATTAAGTAGAGTATCTACCTGGTGAATAATTATTCTTTCTTATCAATAGAGAGTCGTATTATTATACGAGGAAGGTTGCGGTGCAAGCATAGAATTATAGTAACGATGATGTATAGAATGAGATCCCAGATTCGATTTTCGATGTCGAGGGAGTTTCAAAGGTGATTATGTATAAGCTCGAGGAAGAGTGTGGGTCCATGGAATGATGGACGGAATAGAAATATTTAGGCATGGGAAATACGAGGTTATAATGCTTGATGCTGATATAAATACGTATATGTTTTGTTCTCCTATGACAAACCTCTATAGTTCAGAGGTAGGTTCCAAGCCAGATATTTTGTGGCAGTATATTTTTTTCATATATACAATTCTCTTCCATTCGTTCTTTTCTCTTCTTTTCATTTCATGTAAGCTGAGAAGAACAACCCTTCCAGAAGGGGAGGTATTGCCGAATGACTATCTATCTGTGTGATAGAAGCCGAGTAGGATACCAGCTATTGTTTAATTGCTTGTCAAGTACTAAAGGCTGGCCACATTCTGTACTAACTATGCGATATAACAAGTGTTCATGATCATAGTGATCTCTCAACAAATTCCTTTACTTCTATATGATTGATCAAGCTTCCAAAGATAGAAGCAGCTGAAAAAGGAGTAATAAAGTGGTGGTAGTATGCGGAATGGGAACACATTCGTGATACTAAGGTTGACGTGGTTATTAAAAGGTTATAGAACGCTAACGAGCAAAAGTATAACCGGTATAATATTAGGAACGAAAGGTAGTAGCGATTACGAACTGGAAAAGAAAGGGTATTAAGAAGCAAAAGCTATAATGTTAGAAGCTATAATGAGAGTCTGTGCAATAGACTTGAAAGAAATTGGAATGATCACTTAACACGGATTGAGTTTTCTTACGACAATAGATCATATGTCATTATCGAGGTGTCACCTTATGAGATCCTTGAGGGAAGATAATGTCGATCTCCCTTATGTTAGGATGAAGTTGTAGAGCGCAAGATGCTCGGACCCGCAGTAGTCCAAAGGACCAGGGATATAATAGATCTAATCAGAGGACGGCTGGTAGTAGCCCAAGATGGACATGATAAGTATGTTGATTTGACACGAAAGGATAAAGAGTATGAAATAGGGGACCTAGTAATGTTATAGGTATCCCTTGGAAAGGATTGATGAGGTTCGGAAAGAAAGGAAAGCTAAGTCTACAATTTGTTGGACCCTTGGATATATTAAGACGTTTGGGAAGTTAGCATATGAGCTAGCCCTAACCCCGAATATGTAGCAGGTCGTAACGTGTTTCACGTATCAATGTTAAGGAAGTGTAATTCAGATGCCAGACAAATAGAGGCATATGAGCGCATAGATATGCAACCCGACGTAACCTATATGGAGCAACCCGGAAGGGTTATAGAGTGAAAAGGAACAAGTGCTTAGGAGAAGGATTATCAAACTAGGCAGAGTTTGGTGGTAGAACCACAATGTGGGAAAATTGACTCGAGAGTTAGAAAGTGTAATGCTAAGAAAGTATCCCCATTTGTTTTCTATCTGATTCCGGGACAGAATCCTTTTAAGGAGGGGAGACTGTAATAACCCCAATTTTTGGGAAATTTTTGAAACCCTTATGAATAGTGTTTTTGCTGAATGAGAAAACTTTTCATGCCACACTATGTAGGGGTTCTGATATGGATATTCTGAGATTTTATTAGTACTTTATATGGGATATAAGTGTATGTAAAGATCGTCAGAATCCAAATCCGAACACTTTGATTTTTCCCGGAAATACACTAGATACGGAAAGATTTGAGAAAAAGGTAACAGGATAAAAAGGATTTAAATTAAAGGATTATAGGAGAGGATCATAAAAGGAATATAATGTATTGAGAAAGGTTAAGGGAACCTAAGTAATAAGATCCCGGGTATGATCCTTCAAACGATAAACGAGAACGAAAGTTAAGCGAACCGTATAACAGATCAGCGTTCATTAGGCAAACGATTAGGAAGTTAATCAAAGGGATTAGTGGGAATGATGTCATCCAACCAATAGAAAGAGGACAAGGAAGGGAGGATGACATCATGAGGATGACATAGGCATGACATGGGAAGGAAGGAGGTGTGGTGGCTTTGTAACCACACAAATTCAAGGGCAAAAAGGTAATTGACTAAAGCAAGCACAAAAACCAAGCAACCAAGCCAAGCAAAAATCATTTTCATCAAAAATCAAAAAGCAACCAAGGCTTTGTTCTTGAAGCTCTCGGCTTTTTACTATTCATAAGGCAAGAACAATTCAAAACTCAAGATCCAAGCTTCCTAAATTGGTAAGATAATTCCCTAATCATCTTCATGCTTAGTTAGGACTATATCATGAGTTTAAGCCATTAATTCCTTCTCAATCTTCTTCATTTAATCAAAGAAGAAGACTATGAATAGTGTTTTCAAGTTTTTTAACTTGAAGTTTTCTTGTTTTTCTTGAAGATCCAAGCTTTCCTAAGACTTCTCAAAGCTTCTTAAGGCTTCCTAGCTCATCCCACCACTTCAAGGAAGGTATACCATCTCCAAACCCTAGATCCCTATGTATTATAAGATGATTTTGATTAGTAGGATGATATTGTAGCTTGTTGTTGTGATTTAGAGTTTGGGATTTGGAATGGTAGTAAAATGGAATGGTAAATGTTGTGGTTTTGATTAAAAGAACTTAAGTATGGTTAAATTAAGCTTAGGCATAAGTATAAATGATTAAATTGAATTGGTTGGGGTTGTTATGATGTGATGAGGATGGATGTTGGTTGTATGTTGGATTTGAGGTTGGTTTGTGGTTGGTTTTGAATGGTTAAAATTGGGAAATCGCGTAAACATAGCCGTCGTAACGTCCGATTTTCTTTAGACTGTTTTTGTGCATAACATTAGGACCCGAGAACCCCCTGCTAGTTTATGACCACTGCCATATTTAGATAGCTCATGTTACGAGCTTCGTTTTGATATGTAGTTCGTTCAATTCCGATGCACGGTTTAGGAGAAACGACCGTTTCAAGTAACGGCGTTTCGCGAACGAAACTTTTCCCCTCGTCTTACTTTGAAACATAGGTTAAGGACCAAAAAGGGTTAATTAATGTATGAAACATTTATGGTAAGTGTGTTAGGTAGTTGGTAAGATACTCGCGAAGGAATCGCTTTAAAACTCGTAAAGGTTAAATTATTAAAAATGGTGGAGCCGAGGGTACCCGAGTGACTTAAGCGAATCAGTGAGTGCAAAACAAGCGTTAGAGGCTAAGTTAGTTAAAGTATAGATTTACAAGTGACTTTGGTTTAATTCCAACTTACTTGTTGCTTATAGGTTACCAGACTCGTCCCGAGCCATTCGTAACCCCCAGTCGCTCAGGCAAGTTTTCTATCCGTTATACTGTTGTTGTGATGTATACACTTGTATATGCATTATCTTGTGATAGATGCATGATGGTTAAATTAGCAAATTTTGCGATATATTGAAGCATGCTGATATGGAATATATATGCATGCCTGTTTCGTATTCTTTCCATATATAATTGTTGATAATACCTATGCTAGAGGATAGCGGTAATTTGCATATACCCTTAGTATAGGGACCCAAAGGTGGAAATATTTTCTAAAACCGGGAGTCGAGGATCCCGAGTAGATTTTGTATATATGGATATAAATATAAATATATATATATATATACTTATATATATATATATGGTCATAGTTTTCAAAACTATTAATCGAATAAGGTTTATTCGATAACTTTAACTTTATTTTATTATTGAATATTATTTCGAATATTATTCGAAGGCGTATGACTCATTTATATTATTTATTGAATATTACTTGGATATTCATTTGAGGATGTATGACTCCTTTATTTTATTTAATGAATATTATTTATAATATTCATTCGAGGGCTTATGACTCAGCTTATTTTATTTATTGAATATTATTTGAATATTCATTTGAGGATCTATGACTCCGATTATTTGCTGAGATATATTCTTTATTTTATTAAAGAATAAGGTGTCGATAATCAAACTCACTTTTGATTATTCAAATTAAGATAGTACTTTCGTATAGGTATATCTTTGGTTATTTAATATTCATTTCAAGTATAAGTTTCAAAACTTCTACTTCAATTATTTTTATAAAGATTATTCTTTATGGAAATATTATTTAAATAATAATATTCAGATATTTTCTAATATATTGGGACTGATTTATTTTGTTAAATCAGCATCACTCCAAACATTCTTAAAAATGTTTTGCGAGTCTTCAAAATGATTTTTAAAAGTTAGAGCAGATCCCAAAACTCATTTTTATATTTAAGATCCTCCTTTCGAAGGGGATTTAAATACTCGCTCAAAACCTGAGGGATCCGGCTCTGTGGTGTGTTTTATATTCGCAACAAGGTTGCTGTTTTGTTAAATGAATCGATTACTTACCCAACACTCGGGAAGTAAAATTCTTGGAACAAGTTAATCCATTAACAGGCATCGCCTGGGAAATATCGGTGAGTTCTCCTTTCCAACTAGATACGACTTCTTGGTGAAGCCGTATCAACAAGTTTCTACTTGGGGAAAGTGGGGACGAGCTTTACGTTTCAGAGTCATGGATTTCATCTGAACTAGGAGTGGCGTAAGTGGCCGAGTAGCGCCGGCCCAGCCTTATTATATTGGCCCAAATGGCCTGGAAGTTCCGCTAAGGCGGTCCATTCCTTAGGAGTTCAGTGTTCGGTTGACAAGTAAATCCGACAGGTTCTCCTCTACATGTAGAAAATGGTGGGGTTGTACTACTACGACTGATCATCGTAAGTGGTCTTCCTGGCGCGGCAAACTCCCGTAATGAGTTCATCATCCAATTGGATAATTTCTGCAACACTACCCAGAGCACTTCGATAGAAAGGCTACGGTTGGGCGATTGTTGAGTGTTGGCAGGGTCAAGTTTTCAAAATGATGTTTACATCAAATGAAGTATCTCATAACTTCATTTTATTTTGATAATATTTTAAAGATTTAATCTATTCAAATCTTGTCTTATAGTCTCATCTATGTGATGAACTTTTGAAGCTAATTATAACTTGAACGGTGGTAGTTCAAGTAGTATTTGGGAAAGATATAAGTATATTGGGGTATCTTGTAACTTCATCTTTTAAACTTATATCTAATTAATAATTGTCTTATGAATGACAAAGATTTTCAGAAAAACGTTGAGACAAGGTTAGATATATGAGATCACCTTCCAACGATATTTTTTTTATATACAGTTATACACTGGGACTTTGTGTATATTGTGCATGGAAGAGGACTTCCAATATTTTGAAAAGTATATATGTATATATATATACTGAATATTTTGCGACTTCATCGCATTAAGATATCAACTTGGTTCATTTCTTTTGACCAAGACTTTCATGAGTATTATGAGTAGGCTCATATACTATTAATCATTATACATATTATTTTGGTGGGCTTGCTGCTCACCCTTGCTTTCTTCTTTCATCACACAATATTAGATAGACAAGATGAACCGGACCAAGCTTCCGATTCGCAAGAGGTTAGGGGACGTTCCGCAGTTTTCCAGAAGCACTGATGCCGCCATAGATGAGGTAAGAACTACCAATAGGCTAGGCTTCCAACTTTTGATGTATCAGATTATGTATATTTATGAATTGTAATAATGGCAAAGAAATGTAAATTCATTCAGAAACCTGTTTAAGGTGTATTGGCATATAATTGTGGAATAAAACGACTTGTGATTATTTTTGGATATTCATCTCTGAGACTATAACTTGTGGTGTGTGTGTTTATTGTGGGGTCAAAGTACAGAGTAGTTGAATATTTATTAAGATTGGGTGTTGTTAAGGGAAATGGAACTCGTGACGACCCGGATCCCCGACCCCGGATCTGGGGGTGTTACACCAACTCAGAGAGCATAGTTTCAGGGGGAGCATCGGAAAATGAAAATGAAGAATGCATGGATCATGGGGGAGCATCCAGTTCTAGAGAAAACCTTCCATCTGCAAGGAAGTGGACTAAATCACATACACCTGATTTGATAATTGGAAATCCTGATGCAGGTGTCAGAACTAGAACAGGTACTTCAAACGAATGTCTTTACAATTTTTTTCTCTCTTAGACTGAGCCAAAGAAAGTGGAAGAAGCTCTTCAAGATACTGATTGGGTGCAAGCAATGCAGGAAGAGTTAAATGAATTTGAAAGAAACGAAGTCTGGACCCTAGTGCCAAGACCAAAGAATAGATTTGTTGTTGGTACAAAGTGGGTATTCAGAAACAAAACTGACAGTGATGGCATAATTACAAGGAATAAGGCAAGGCTGGTTGCAAAAGGATATTCTCAACAGGAGGGAATTGATTATGATGAAACATTTGCACCAGTTGCTAGGTTAGAAGCCATAAGGATATTTTTGGCTTATGCTGCTCACAAAAAGTTTACTCTCTTTTAAATGGATGTGAAAAGTGCTTTTCTCAATGGAGAATTGGAGAAGGAAGTATATGTTGAACAACCTCCAGGCTTTGTAGATTCCAAACATCCAGATTATGTCTACAGGCTTGATAAAGCACTTTATGGACTTAAGCAAGCTCCCAGAGCATGGTATGAGACTTTAGCTCAGTTTCTTCTGGAAAGTGGATTCAACAGAGGAACTATAGATAAAACACTGTTCTACCTCAACCATGGAAATGACTTACTTTTGGTCCAGATTTATGTTGATGATATCATTTTTGGGTCTACAAATGACAGACTTTGCAAGAAGTTTGCCAAACTGATGCAGTCAAGGTATCAGATGAGTATGATGGGGGAACTTAGCTATTTTCTGGGCCTTCAAGTCAAGAAAAATGAAGAAGGCACCTTTATTTGTCAAACTAATTACACCAGAAACTTGCTGAAGAAATTTGGAATGCAAGATTGTTCAAGTGCATCCACTCCCATGGCCACTGCCACAAAACTGGATAAGGATACTGGTAAATCAGTAGATATTACTGATTACAGAGGTATGATTGGCTCTCTACTCTATCTAACTGCTAGTAGACCTGATATCATGTATGCTACCTGTCTTTGTGCAAGATTTCAAGCAGATCCAAGAGAACCTCACTTAACAGTTGTGAAAAGAATTTTCAAGTATCTTAAGGGAACAGCTGATCTGGGATTATGGTATCCCAGAGAATCAGATTTTAAACTAATAGGTTACTCAGATGCAGATTTTGTAGGTTGCAAAATTGACAGGAAAAGCACAAGTGGAAGCTGCCAATTTCTTGGAGGCAGATTGGTTTCTTGGTTTAGCAAGAAACAAAACTCAATTTCCACATCAACTGCAGAAGCAGAATATATTGCTGCAGGAAGCTGTTGTGCACAGATTCTTTGAATGAAGAATCAGTTACTGGATTATGGGTTAACATATTTCAAAATCCCTATTTACTATGATAATCAAAGTGCTATTGCTATGACAGGTAATCCGGTTCAACACTCTATGACAAAGCACATCAGCATTAGGTACCACTTCATCAGGGAACATGTAGATGAAGGTACAGTGGAATTGCACTTTGTTCCAACAGATCAACAACTAGCAGATATCTTCACAAAACCATTGTGTGAAGCTACTTTTACAAGATTGGTAAATGAACTTGGAATGATTTCAGGTTCTTTCTCTAAATCTGCTTAGTTTTGTTCTGTTGCATCAGACTTTATGATCAGTATTTATAGAATTCAATCTCTTTGTGTATTCTGTGCTTAATTGAAAAATATGTATAAGTACTGACTGTTGTCTGATCAATGTTTCTAAACTCTGATAGAGATATATTTGTTTAGGTAACTATTCAATCCTATGAGGATAACTGTGCTAGATGCTGACCTAGTAGTCTTCAATAAACAAGGGATCCCATGTAAGAAGTAATTATTTCTGTGGAAATCTATTGACACAAGCAAATTCTGATAATTGTGCTTAGTTGAGTTTACTTTGTCTATCTTATTACTAAGTCACAAACTAGAATAATGCTACTCATCTGTTAAATTCTGATGCTAGTAAATCTGTTGAATGTACTAAGTGCTGATAAACCTCACTTATCAAAAGAAAAAGAAAGAGAAACAAAGATTAAAAATCAGGTACTCCTTTGAGATCTAGAGTAAAAATGTGGAAGGGAAGACCCAAGTGCATTGCTGGTATTAAGTAATATGCATCAGAAAAACAAATAAAATATTTTCTTGGTGACTTTTCACACTCTATGATTACTGGAGAAATACTCTGATAATAGCATAAATTCTGATAAGCAGTCATGACTCACTTACACTGAGAAGCCACTGTAAAATAGAATTTAAAAAGATGCACAAAATTAGCACAAACTAGTTGAGGTGGACTCAAGCATGAATTCATTCAATAGTAGGTTTCAGAATATTGACAGGTTTTTAGTAAAGTTTTAGTTATGCCTTATTTCTAAGATGTACTGAAGTGAATCAGACTTTTCTCTTTGTCTGATATTTAGCTTAATGCACACACTAACCACTCCATATGAATGATGGAAATCAGTATAGGGATCTATGTTGTTTTAGATGAACAGTCATTGTGTCACATTGCTCAAATTCTGAGGACAAGTTCTGATTGCATGTTCTGATGATTAAGTTCTGAAGAATATAAATCAGAATTTGTGTGAGGACTTACTAAAATAGGCATTCCTTTTTCGAGTTAAGAAATTATGTTCTGATGATTGTTAAGTTCTGATATAAGTCTAAGTTCTGATATTACAGTCAGATTCTTTACTTGACTTATTTATGGATAAAATTTGACAACAGTCTTAGTTTAAACCTGAATACTGTTGAAGTGGAAGATTAATAGTCACTATAGTTAGGGATAGTGGTACTCGTACATGAACAGTCAACTTTTACTTGCTTCTTGTACGCATTAAACCATGTTTTCTCTTTCCAATGAATGTTTTTCTTTTTCCAAGTCTGGGGAGACGAGGTGGAATTAATTCCACCTGTCAGCATTAAATTTCTTTGCGTCTCCTGGCATTCTCTTGCCTATATAAACAACCACTTCACATCAGCCTTCCCATCACCTCTTTTATCACAAACTCACCTTCATACTTTTTCTATCAAAAACACCATGGTCAATTACAATATGTTTTTGAACTACGAAACATTCAACATGGAGCTGAGCTGTGCCCATTGGCAGCAGAAATGGCACGTCACTGCCATTCCTGATGAGATATGGGACTCTATTCCCCAGGAGGTACTTACCCACCTCCTGTTCTTCTACATGGACTACCATCGCCATCTGGAGCGATTGGAGGGGGAAAGGCTGGAAGCTCTCCGCCAGCAAGAGCGAATCATTCGACTCGCTATTTTGTTTGTCGAGAGTAGAAAGAAGAAATAATTTATTTTCTTCCTGTTTTTCTTCATCATCAGCCTTGCCCTGCTTCTTGAGCTAAGACAAAGGCTGTTGACGTTAGGTTTAGCAGCTTAGGGAAATCTTGTACAAGTTCTGATGTAATTTCAATTTCATGAATGTATTCTCTTGATATATTAATGAAATTTGTTATTTTTCAAGATCTTGTCTCTGAGATATTTTGTAATGTATTGATAAATCCTGATACATATTCATATTCTGATGACCACATAAATTCTGTTTTAACTTAAGTTCTGATTTTCTTTTATCAGTACTTGCTCGTCCGATTTATTATGGTCATTTTCACTCAATTTTTTTCAGAATATTGATGTTGCAGTGAAAAATAATTCAATAAGTGGGAACAGTTTCCATTTTGAATTAAAACTGTTTCACCTTGATTAATGGAATAACTGGGTAAGTGGAACGGTTTTTTCTTGAAAAACTGCAAGTGGGTAAGTAATGATTACTGTTTTCTCGTGCCCATTAACTATTCGTTTTTACTGCATGTCTGACAGGTGTCCAACGGTTACATTTTTTTAAAAAAAAGTATAAGTAAGACAGAGAGAAGATTTTTTTAATCTTTTATTTCCTTTCATACTTTTTCTCTCTACTTGATTTTACTCTCTTTCTTCTTCTAACGTTGGTTTTTCATATAGACATTCTATCAAACACCTAACAGACACTTAAACCTCTCGATTACTTTCATGGCACCTAAGGATTTAATCATTGATGGAGCTAAATTTGTTCCAAACAATTATGCTGCTATTCTTGATAATGCTGAAGCTCCGTCTGAATTGCATTTTGTGCAAGACCTTCTTGCACACAGTGAAATCGGGTATGCATTGACCAAACCTTCAGTATTCTCAAGCCAACAAGTTCTGACACTTTGGAGGACTGGAAACTTTGATAATGGTGGTCCAAATGGTACTCCTAGTATTGTTTTCGAAGTGGGTGATTCTTCATATGCAGTCACTCCTGGTACAATACGCAAGGCTCTACATCTCCCAAAAGGATGTACTTTTTCAATTCCAGAGTAATCGGCTCTTCAGGAGTTAATGGCCAGTTTGGGGTATGAACAGAGTTTGGCAAAGCTTGGGCAGTGGAAACGGGCTCATATCAGAAGGGAATGGAGCTTCTTCTTCGACTGCATCACTAAAGCTTTTGGGAACAAGTGTTCGAATTTTGATGCCATCCCTATAATGAGTCAGCACATCGGGTATGCCATTATAAACCAAACTCATTTTGATTTTGCAACGGCTATAATAGGTTTTATTGGGGATAGGATGACAGAGGATAGGAATGTTGTCTACTTTGCTAGATTCTGTCAACTTATATATACTTTTTGTACTGATGCACCTCACTTAATCAGTTCCTTAACTCCACCTTTTAAGGTTGCAAAACGATACTTTAATGACCTGGTAAATGCTGACACTAAGAAACCAGTGGTTAGACCTTTACAGATTTCTCAGTCTGTGAAGCAGATCTTAGTAAATGTTGATCCTGATTACTATAGATCTGTTTATCCTGATGTCCAACCAACAAACACCTCCCAAACACCACAACAACCATCATAACATACCACCCATACTACTCAACCAACCCTTAGGCAATATATCAAATCCTATCTCTCCACTTCACAGACAGTTCAACCCTCATCCTCAGCACCTACTGTGAAGCCTTCATCTTCCAAACCTAAGAGGACAAAGACTGTTCCTCAAACACCTCAAAAGAGAAGGAGGATTGCTTTGAGAAATGAGTCTGATAGTGAGGAACAGGTTTTTACATCAGAACCTGTTGTCCAAGAAGCTGAGAAAGTGACTTCTCAGAAGGATTCTGAAATTGGGGGATCTAGGCTTCTCAAGAGGCTTAGAAGAATGACTGTTCCTGAAACTCCCAAGGAATCCATATCTACAAAGAGATACAAGAAACAGAGGGCAAAAAGGCCAGTTTCAGATGAAGAAGCAGCAGCTAAGGAAGGAGATCAGGAATCTCTGATCTCACAAGAAAAGGAATTTGCTAAAATCACTTCGTCTTCATCAACTCCATCTCAGGAGGCTATTCCTGAACAGACCAACACACCATCTGTGTCTCCTGCTCAAAAGTCTGTATCTCCTGTTAATATAGGCACAAGTGCTGATATTGATATCCAGAACTTGGTTGTGCCTGCAATAATTCTCTTAGAAGCTCCAACAGCAACTAATCCATCAACCACACTTGTTACTGATGCTGTTCAAACTCCAGAGTTATCTACTACACCTTCTCTGCATCTAGATGCTGATGATCAGAATTTAGGTGAGCATCAAGATATGGCTGTTGATCAGAACTTAGAACCAGATCAGCACTTAGAGGATGTTGAAGCCTCCATTGCTACTCACACTGTTGTTTTATCAGAAAATACTGATTCTGTAAGTTCTGATGCTGCAAATGCTGGAGATACTGGTGATGCTGCTCCAAATGTAGATGCTGATGAAGCAGGTCCTTCAGGACATGCTCCTCAACAAACTATTCTTAAATCTGAACTTGTTAAGAAGTTTGTTACCAGAGAAGCACCAGTGCCTTGGAGTGAAACTCCTGCAGGACAGGAGTGGACTAAGGAATGAAACTCAGTTTCCTGTGTTCCAACTGCAAAGCATTTTGCTGAGCACTTGACAAAAGCTGATGAAATGTTAATTTCTGATGATTTCAAAACCCAGCTTAGAGTCACTGCATTGAGTACTAAACATCTACAAGGTCTCCATTCAACTACTCATGCAGAGCTACACAAGATTCAGGAAGAATTCATCAAACAGGACCAAATTCAGAAAATTGACAAGAAAAAGTTCTTCCAACCTACCTTTGACAGGATTGCTTATATTGAGAAGACTCAAGAGAAACAACAAGCTCAGATTGATGATATTCTGAAAAATCAAGCTTCTCAGCAATCTCAACTTACTGAAATCCAAACCTCAGTGGAATTGCTTGTCTCTCTTCTACTACCTGCTGATGCCAAAAAGGGGGAGAGAGTAATTTAGTCCAAATGCAAGACTGCCAAGACACTGAAAGGGAAGGATGATGAAAAGGATGATCAAGAAAACTCTGGAATGGGTAGAGGTCATAGTCAAGGTTGAGGTTTCTCATCAAGAAAAGCTGAAATCACAAGTTACAGGACAAGTTCTGATACTGGGAAAAGAATTAGTTCTGCTACTGGTAAAAGGATAAGTTCTGATGAACTTTTAGATCTTGATGAAGAAATGTCAAGACAGTTATTTCTTCGGGAAAATCCAGGAATGGACTTGGAGAGTTTAATGGAAGAAGAAGCCAGACTTAAATCAGAGAAAGTCACATCTAAATCTGAAGCTTCTGGTAAAAAGACACTTCAAAAACTCAAAGGCATTGTGATAAAAGAAAGGACAAATACTGAAGCAACATTGGCTAAATCACAACCGCAGATAGATCCAAGATCCAAGGGTAAAGAAAAGGTTGGTGAACCTATCAAGGTTTATGTGCCTCCTGAGAATGAAGAAATCACTGATGAAAAGGATGATCTTGCTCTGACTTCAAGAAAAGTTCTTAAAACAACCTCTGACATGGCTCAAGTTGTTCAGAGTCAAGAGACAGTAAGTTCTGATATTCCAAAGAAGCAAGTAACCTCTGACATAGCTCAAGTTAACTTGATATCAGAAGATTAATCAAAGACACTCCTACCAGGATTCACTAAAGCAAAACAGACTCAACCTTTGAAGACTGCTGCAAGTGGTTTTGAAGCAAGAGTAGTTACTGGAAAGGAAGCAAGAGATAAAACTGGATTGGGAAGTGCTGATGAAAGAAGAATACAGAACACTACTAATGATCCAACTTCCTTGAGTGAACCAGGTATTGGAGCAACTCCTGAGAGATTGAATCAACTGGAATCTGTACAAATGGTTTACCATACCTACTTGAAAGAACACATCTTGTTGTACTTCATGACAGATGGTAGGGTTTATCATATAAGGCAAAATGCCATTCCATTGAAGTATTTTGAAGAACTGGAGCATGTACTATTCTTACTTTAAGTGAATGACAGATTAACAGAAAGTGCTGCAAACTATTTGAAGGATCAGATTCAGAGACAGAAAAGGCTTTATTCTGTTAAGTCTGACAGCACATATCTTCCAAAGTATAGAGATCACAAGGGTGATATAGTTGAAATGAAGTCCAACACTGCTAAGATTATAACTATATTTCTAGGTTACAGGGCTGTGGAATTCAATCTTGAGTCTGATAAAGCATATTTGATCAGACTGGATCAGGATATAAGAAAAGCTAAGATTAATGATCTCAGGGCTGCAATCTTTCAAATTGGTGAAGATACTGCAGAGCTTAAAGATGCTAAAAGGAGGATGATTGATGAACTTAGATATGCTGAGAAATGTTTGTTGAAGAACTATCTCAGAACAACTCCTGACATCAGAGAGATCAGAAGATGAAGTCAAGTCAAGATCTACAACTGATTAAATTCTGATATTTGTATAGACTGAAGTTGTTATCAGAAGTTAAATGTTGGTAAAGTTTTAAGGACTGTAAGTTGTAGTTATCTAGTCTAATTCTCATTCATTTGTACTTAATATTTTTGACATCATCAAATATCTGCTAAACTTGTATATTATGCTAATTTACAAGTTGGGGGAGATTGTTAGATATATTTGATAATGTCATGGCTAATATGATTTATGTTTAGTTTTCAGATCTTACTTAAACAGGATAAATCAGTACTTACTGGAAGTCAGGACTTAAGGATATCAGTACTTATATTATCAGGAGATAATCATCAGAAGATGGATATCAGAACTTAAGTGCTGAAGGACGTTCAGATAAGGACAGTAGCTGATTAAAGGAAAGAATATCGAGATAAACATAAGAAGAGATATGCATGAAAAAGGAATTCTATAAAGGATAGAATACTTGGAAGAAAAGATATTTGATTGATATATTTTAGGAAGTAAAATTATATTCTATATCAATTAGCGATTATCTTGTAACTGTGTAGTATATAAACACAGACATAGGGTTTACACTATAAGTGTTATCATATTCGAGAAGATTATTCGTATTAACCCTAGCAGCTCTCGTGATATTTGTTCATCACTGAGAGGTAACAGTACCATACTGTAACAGAGTTTATTGTTTCAATAAAGTTTGTTTTCTGTTACTTGTGATATTAAAGTTCGATTTGATTGTACTTTACATTGTATTCACCCCCTCTACAGTGTGTGTGACCTAACATGCCAGAAGTAAGTAATCAAATAGAGAAAGTAAGTAATTGATGTTCGTAATCGATATGAAACATTGAATCTAAAATTGAATCGAATTCATAATCGATATGATTATAAATGAAGAAGAATCAGCATATTACTGGAATATCTGGGTATTCATCAACCATTTGTAATCGATTTGTTAAGACTCGAGAGGTTGGGGACTTGGGGGCGGCTTGATAGAAGTTGAAACCCTAATCGTAAAGTTAAATTTAGAAAGAAAATAAAAAAGAGTCTCTCTGAGAAAGACCTGTGTTGGGGACTGTATGTTTTAATTTGACCTGTGTTTTGAATTAATAAAATATTAATTTATTAATGTGTACTTTTGTCACTCTGTTTGGTATATGTATTGTAAATTGTGATATTATATTTTTAAATTATTTTTAGCAAATTGATTAAGATTAAATATAAATATATATATATATAAATATATATTTTTTAAAAATTATTTTTATATTTATTTATGTCGTATACTTCGTGTCGTGACATGTACTTGAAGGGTAAATCCAAAATATACACTAATTCTCGACCGTGTACTTTCGTATTCGTGTATTTTTGTGTCGTGTACTAAAATGACAAACTCAAACACTAAATTTTTATGTTGTTTCGTGTCGTGTTAGTCGTGTCGTGTCCGAAATTGGCGGGCCTACTTAATATCACATATATGTTAAAATTTATTTTTTCCTCGTCTGAATTTTTTCACATTATAAATTTGTAAAACCAATATTTTTATCATATTAACATTAGGGCTAGTGGGGGATATAGCCCCCACTAGCGCTATAATAAACTTGATTTTAATTTTTTTAGCCTCCACTAAAATTATATAATAGTCATATATAATTATTGATGCTTTATATTTTAATTTATTTTTTGTCATAATTTTCAATCTTTTTATGTGTATATTAATATAAAAATTAGAAATTAGAAATTTTATATTATAGGTTTATATGTGACATGTATATATATCTCGTAATAAATCATAATTTTGACTCTATAATTTATTGTTTTTTTCATTTTAACAACACTAAAAAAATAACAAATTTTATAATTTTAAATAGTAAAAAGATTTACTTTATAAATTCACTATTGTAAAAAGTAGTTTCCACACTTTTAAAAAGTTACTATATTTCTAATGCTTAAAATTTCTGCATGCAACTAAAATCTTAGTGTAAAATAATATATATCGGCTATGTATCATAGTTTTATTTTAATGCATGGTTTAAAATTTTAAAAAATATGATGTGCATAGAAAATCAAAGCAAATTATTAAAGATATTAATTTTTTAAGTATTTTTGCGATTTTAATATTTTCTGAAAATATTAAAAAAATCAAACTCAACAATATATGCAACTAATTACATAGAGTGTTTTTTGGTTGTATCTGAGGTTGTAGTTTACGTTGAATCTAGTTACATCAAATTGCAGAAAATCGTATTTTTGCCAAAAAAAAATTAAATAGCATTTTATGTTTCTTACAAAATGAAGAAAAACACATGTAATTTTTATATCTAAATATAATCTAATCGTGTTCCTTTTTTTATAAGATAAAAATTAAAATTATATAGTAAAAATATTTTAAATCAAGCTCACCATTTCCAAAATTTTAACAAAATGATAATACTTTAACCCGATTTCTGATTTTTGATTTGTTAATTATTACTTATATTTATTTTTATTAAAATAATTTTTGTTTGTAATATATATATATAATACTTTTATTTTTTTCACAAAAACTTGTTGAACATGAAAATTATACCAATTTTATATAACAACCGACTCGAGGCAAGATGAGGAAAATTAAAAATAAAAAAGAATAAACCCCATATCGCCACATTCCCCTATTATATCCTTTTGGAGCTATTAAAACCACACATAAATAATATCTTTTTTAAAAGAAAAATTTCCTACTAAAAAAAGTTGACATCATTTGATAAATTAAAAAATTTAAGTGCCACTTTCTAGAAATGCCACTTTCTCTGGGTGTTAGTGGCTAAACCAGCGAGAAGTGGCATTTTGTATTATTTTTATCAAATTTTAAATGATTTTGTCATAAAATAAATTGAACACATAAATGGGTTAAAAAAGGGAGAGAGTAGTGTATAATGCATAAGACAGTAATGACCGTCCTATTAGATAGTATACGTAGGTGGTAGGGGTTTAACAAGTGGATTAAGAAAAAATATAATTTAATGAAAAAAGTAAGAAAAGTGGATTAAATGATGGAATTAATTATTATTTAATATATAAAATGGATGTAGTGGAGGAAAATAGTGATTGTAAGTGAATGTAATTAATTATAAATTTTATTATTTTTGAAATGTATAAAATTGAGAGAAGCTAAAAAGAAACTCTATAAAAGTGAACGGAGAGTAGTACATTAATACTATAATACAACAATACGGTCATAGTCACGGGTTAGCATCAAGACAACACAAGGATTAACAGAGTATACTCCCTGCGTCCCTAAAAACGTTAGATGTTTGTGTTGAACATGTTTGTCATTGCATAATTTTGATTGTTAATATCTTTAATTTTGTATTAGTATTAAATATAAAAATTTTATTGTATTAAATTATTTATAAATATGAATCCAACAAAATCACTCATGATAATATTTGATCTTATAGATTAAACGTAAATTAGTAAATGAGAAGAAAATTTCGGGACAAAGGGAGTATTAATTAGTGTCCGGTTAAAAAAAGTGTTTCCTCGAATAAACAATAAACTTACGCGCATGCATAACTTTGTCAATGTCAAAAAAAGATTTAACACGGCCGCCATGAGTTTGTATCATCTTCAACATGCACACTAAGCCATCACAATCCCCCCTTTTCCCACTAACAAAAAACATCAGTACAATAGTATGCATTTAAAATCATCATCATCATTGGAATTCAAATTTGATTAATTTGTATTCTGGAGAGATCTGTTTATTTCTCTCATAACTGGTAATGTCCTATGGGCTTAGCAAACAAACGATTGTTTGTCAGTGTTGTAGTTTGCTCTTCAAATAGTGGGGTTAATGAATAAGTGGTTTTGCTCTAATGTTCTAAAATCTGGTTTTAAATATCTGTTCAGTGCTAATACTGAACAACAGAACTTTTGGGTGGAAAAGTGATCTTAGTTGGTAACAGGTATAAGTTTTGGATTGTATTTAGGTAAGCCAATAGAGGTAAGTACTAATTTAAGGTGAGGTCAACTTTAGTTTAGTTAGACTGGTTATGTGGGTATAATGGTGTAGTTGATGTTATATTTTGTTGATGAATAAGATGAATGTTTTGTACCATGTTGAGTTCTAATCGTGCCGGCCATAATGAATGGTCTGGTTTGTACCTGTAAGAGGTGATATGCTATCATTGAGATAGTTTTGTGCGTTGTACCTCTTTTATGTCGGAACATAGCCTCACTTTTATATTGTGAACCATAATATTGTTTAGCAGTAGATAAATACAAAAGAATCGTAATATATCCTTATAGTTTCATCAAGTCCATGTTCCGAGCTACTATATTTTATTTTACTTCAAACCAAAGATTTTTATGTTGAGTTATATTATGGAGGCAAACCAATTGTATTTAGTTAAGGAGGTATAGTCCTGACAAAAAAAGTAAAGGAGGTAAAGTAAGTGGTGGACTGATGAAAATTTAAAAAACTTTTTCAAGTTCATGCTTGAGTTAAATTTGAGGTATAAAACTTTTCTAATGACAAATAACTTATGATTCCTTAATTGACTCTCTTTATTAATGATAATAATTTTTAAATAGATTCATATTTCATATAATTCTGAATTGGAAGGTTGTAATATTTTTGGAACCAAAGAAGTAAGTCTATAATAAATAACAAAAGGAAGTTTCAGTTTGATTGTAAAATATGCAATATGGGTCTAATATGAGGGTCGGTAAAAAAATGTGAGAAACTAATAAGATTGATGGGGTGGAAAATATATTAGGTATAGTTAAATGCCTAAGTGAATCAAGGATTTTTGAATGGCCAACAGAGTTGTGGACATTAGATTTAAAAGAGCACTAATCTTGGTTATAAATGTTTAAATTTTTAAAACCATGGAACAATTCTAGGATTATCCAGCTAGTCTCAAGAGGAAATACAAATTTCGAAAGATTTTATGGAGATCTTTATTTGACACTTAGGCGATTATGTATAGAAAGGATTTACGATATATTTGAATCTTTAAAGATATGTTGATTATGTTTAACTAATAGACGGGCGCCCAGTTAGAAAAAATTTGATACTAAAAATAACAAAATGAAACAATCACCTTAATTTAAGCCGAGAAAATAGCCTGGATTAAGTAGTTATTGCATCAATCTCTGTTACCATCATACCTACATGTAAAAAACTTTTATTTGTACAATGGAAAATACATCACTTCTTGCATCTAAAGAAGTAGTTGGAAAGGTACAACTTAAGTCCAAGGAGTTGGAGGTGATCACCGCCCATCCTTGGAGACTAATATTGAAATCGCAGAGTTGCCAAAGGTTATTTATGGACGAATGTTATCAGAAAGAGCCGTAAACAAAGAGGCGCTAATGAATATGTTCGAAAAAGTTTAGCAGAACAAGGCAGGTGTGAATGTTGAGGATTATACCGAAGGTATTGTTATTCTTATGTTTGGATCAGAAGCGGTTAAAAATAGAATAGTAAAGGGGCGGCCATGGAATTTTGTCAGTAGTTATCTAATATTGTTGGAGGCTGATGCAATGGAACAAGTAACAGTTGAATCTTTCCAAAAGATCCCGTTTTGGGTTCAAGTGTATGGAATACCCCGGGTCATCTTACAAAACCCTATGGCGAAAGGTTGGGCAAGGAGATAGCAAATTCTATGGGTGAGTTTATGGATTTTGATGGAAACTACAGGCGTAGTTTTATGCGCTTAAGAGTGGGTTTGGATATTTCTGGACCTCTTCTCAGGGGTAAATTTCTAAAGATTGGAAGACAAAAAGATAATATATAGATCTCCTTTCGCTATGAGAGACTATCTAAATTCTGTTATTTTTGCGGCCATCTAACTCATTTTCAGAAAGACTGTGTGGCGTATGTAGAAGAACTGGAGAATGGCCACAACCCAATCCTTCAATATAATGACTCGTTGAAAACCATTGGATTAAGCCATGTTGCCGTCAATAATGTGAATATTGGCCAAAAGTTTAACAAGAAGCAGTTTCAATACGATGCAGATGCCACTGCTCAAGTATATCCTAAGGCACTTTTAATGGATTCAGAGGCTAAGAGAATGAAAGTTGGAAATACAGGTTAAGTTAAAATTAAAATGATTTGAATATTGCAATCTAGCATCATGTACTTTTTTTATCATTATATAAAAGGAGTCTCACGATTAGTATTACGAATAACAAATATGTTTTTTTAGATGCGATAGGTGAAAAGGAGGTGGCATTTTCAAAAATCAAATTTCATAATGATGGTGATAAAGGCGGAATAGTTGAGAATATAAAAAATCAAAAGGATGTTGCAGAAGGAGCAAGCAATAACCGTCCAAATATTAAAAAAAGCTACAAAAGGGATGAAAGGAAGTTCACCCTCTCCACTACTAGCGAGCGACCAGAAGAAAGACGGGACCAAATAGAAATGGGAAGAATGCCAAATGGAAATGAATAACTAGAATAAGAGGATGGATTATAAGATTGGAAGTTATTTTATTTTAGATGCTTAATTTATAATAAGGATGTTTGTTTATGATCATAATCATAAAATAAGAAAATTTAAGTATGTATTTTTATGAAAGAGAAAGAGTCATCAGTTTGGTATTGTCAAACAACATGGTTGGTATTAATATTTCTATAATTATTTATGACAAAATAGTTGTAGATTATAGATACTGAAAATGAAATTCAGATTATATAAGAATCATCTCTATAGGTAATTATAAGGAGGTTGACAAATTGGAAAAATGAAAATTCTGTGGTATCATATATTAAAGAGAATGCCTCTAATGGTTGAATTTTCATAATCAAATATAGAAATGAAAACCATAAATTCTCATAATTAAGTTAGGAACGTTAAAATAAAGTGGAAATTAGGAAATACGAGATGAAAGGTATTGTAATAAATCAACAATTGAGGAGAAGATAAAAAAAATGTGCAATAATGGCTATCTCAATAAAATGCTGCAATTTAGTGAAGGAAGGAAATAGGGAAGTTTAAGGTTGTTAATGTTGTGATTATTACAAATTAAGAATCAGGGACTTTGATAGAAAGTGTCAAATTATGACATTATCAGATTTAATAGAATTTAAATAAGTGGAATATAGAAAGAAAGGAACATAGTATAAATGTTGAAATTAAGTGTGATATGATATTTTAAATATTAATCAATGGAGAGGATTTTAAGGAGCGGACATATGATTTGATTGATTAGTAGAAATCAATAAAAAAAGAAAAACAATAATAAGCTGGGTGTATAGCTACTTTACAAAAATTACTTATACGCATAAAAATAACTATATGAATGGCCATTGTGAGTTGGAATGCTAGAGGACTGAATGGGGAGGAAGCAATGAGACAAGTAAAACTTTTGGTCAAGTACCATAAACCAGATTTACTATTTTAATGGAAACGAAGCTAGCAGAGGGTAAAATTCATACAATTTGTAACAAACTTTGCTTTGAACATGGATTTGAGGTCCCAAGAACTCGACGTGGAGGGGGGATTAATGGTTCTATGGAAAGACAATGTCGAAGTTATATATTTATCATCATCGTCTAACCATTTTAGCTGCTTTCTACGATTGAATAATCAAGTAAGAGCATGGCATTTCTGTGGATTCTATGGGGAACCAAAGGTAGCTAATAGACATTCTGCCTGGGATTTATTACAAAAAATCAGGTATACAGCTACTGGAACATGGCTTGTGATGGGAGATTTTAATGAAATATTAAATCAAGATGATAAGGAAGGGGGGGAGTCAAAAGTGAAGCACAAATTGAAGCTTTTCGGCTCTCACTCGAGGTGTGTGCTCTGCAAACCTTTGGACTATAGAGGTGATCACTATACATGGGTTAGAAACACGGATTATGGAAGTATTAAAGAAAGGTTGGATTGGGCAATGGTTAATGAGGAGTGGGTGGAATGGTTTCCAAACAACTATCTAGAGCATCTTGATTTTTTCCAATCTGATCATAGAGCTCTTTATGTAGGCTCCCAAGACTCGTCGAATTTTTCAAAAATCAGTAGAAAACGAGCTAGATTCAGATTCAAAAATATGTGGATAAATGAACCTGACTGTCAAGAGATCATTAAATCCAATTGGACAATGGCAGATCAATCAGCATTATTATCGACCATCAACAATATTAAGCAGTGCTCCCTTAATCTGGCTTCCTGGAATCAAGCAAAGTTTAGATCTTTGGCTACTGAAATTAAAACAACCCACCAATGAATAGCAGCTATTCATAATGCTCAAGATCAATCAAATGATAAAGAAGAGTTACGGTCTATGGAGCGGAAGCTGAATGATTTGCTATATAAAAAAGAGGTTTTTGGAAGCAAAGATCCAGAGTATTATGGTTACAAGCTGGAGATCAAAACACAAAATTTTTCCATCAAAGAGCCAAGAAAAAAAGTAAAATAAACTCTATAAAAGGTGGAAATTCTGATTATTTACTAGTTAGTTAGTATCCTATTTATATAAAGTGGTTTCGGGGAATGGTTATATTTTGTATTGTATGTGAGTATAATAGATGGATTATGCAAGAGAAAAGAAATTTTTTGTATGTTAACAAAAAGTGGTAGAAAATGAATGGACCATATATTTTAGCAAGATGTAATGTAATATCCAATATATTTTCAAATATTATTATTATTATTCGGAATTGTTTATGTGATTTTATGTGAACTTTGGTGAATTATCTGAAAAGTAGAATTGATATCTGAATGTTTATATGTGACATTATTTGAATATTTGAATTTTTATATGTTCAGAATAAAATATAGATAATTGTGGTATTTTTCTGGTAATTTTTGGAATGTTATATGATTTTATAATGATTTATGAATTATTAATTATTTTCAGAATAATTATAAAATTATTTTATAAAGCCGGGAATCTTCCAACTTCAACCGTTTTGCGTTCTTACAACCCGAAACTCTTCCGAAAACTCCTTCCTAACCTAATCTGGTAATTTCAGACATTTTCCGTGTTTTGACTTTTTCGATCCGGATTACGGTTTGACCCGTGCGCGGCCCGGCGCAATATTTTCGATACGATAGTTATTTCGGTAATCAATAAAACCCGTAATCTCGAAAGACGGGATATTTTTACGTTATTTTCGTATATGGTGTTTTATAAAAAGCCCGGTTTTGATAATTATCCAATTCTGGTATTGAATTGTATCGTTTTTACAGTTACTTAGCGGCTAAGCAACTAATTTAACGATCCAAAACGATCCAAAATGATCCAGAATGATCCAATATTCCATAAATATAAATAGCCTATTTCTTATTTCGTTTATTTCGTTTATTCATTTGCAACCAGTTAAAATACCATAAATACAGAGAAAAACCCGAGAAACCGATACGTTCCCGAGAATGAAACACACGAACGAAGGCGTTATCGAACTCCGATTCGGGCGTGCAGCATATCAAAACGAAGCTCTCGAAATCTTCTTCCTGAATCAATCATCAGTTTCTGCCCAGAAATCACATTAATTTTCTTATTTAATTATTTATATTCGAATTATTTGATAATTAAATTATGAAAATTTGTTCTTGATGTTGTTGATGTGATTTGATGCTTCAATGTTATAGAGTATGTTTTTCTGGTCAATTTGGTATATTATACTTCAAAATAGGGTTCGGTATCATATAGAAATTGAGGTTTAATTTTCTGAAAATTCTTTGAATATGTGTTCTTGGTGTTCTTGAAAAGTTCTGAGAATCAAACCCAAATTTGAGGGTGATGCAGTGTAATAACCCCAATTTTTGGAAATTTTTGAAACCCTTATGAATAGTGCTTTTGCTGAATGAGAAAACTTTTCATGCCACACTATGTAGGGGTTCTGATATGGATATTCTGAGATTTTATTAGTACTTTATATGGGATATAAGTGTATGTAAAGATCGTCAGAATCCAAATCCGAACACTTTGATTTTTCCCGGAAATCCACTAGGTACGGAAATAATTGAGTATAAGGTAACAGGATAAAAAAGATTTAAATTAAAGGATTATAAGAGAGGATCATAAAAGAAATATAATATATTGAGAAAGGTTAAGGGAACCTAAGTAATAAGATCCCGGGTATGATCCCTCAAACGATAAACGAAAACGAAAGTTAAGCGAACCGTATAACAGATCAGCGGTCATTAGGCAAACAATTAGAAGCTAATCAAAGAGATTAGAAGGGATGATGACATAGCAATGTGACATAAGCATGACATAAGGGGAAGGAGATGTGGTTGATTTTTAACCACACAAAATCAAGGGCAATGAGGTAATTTACTAAAACAAGACAAAAAGCAACCAACCAAGCCAAAACATTTCATTTTCATCAAAAAACACAAAACCCCCATTTTCTTCTTCAAGCTCTCGGCCTCTTTTCTTAAAAAATGAATGTCCAAGCTCCTCCACTTGCTATTTTACAAGGTAATTATCCTAGCTTCTCCTAATTAAGTTACATACTTCCTATAAGTTTAAGCTTCTAATTCCAAGCCAATCTTTTTCTAGAAATCAAGGAAGAAGATGGTGAATAGTACTTTCTTGAAATTAATTTTTGTGTTCTTGATTTCTTTGAAAGAACAAGCTTGTAGGAGGTTAGATTAAGGCTTCCATGGGCATTCCAAGGATCTTTCATGGATTAAAAGCTTCAAGGAAGGTATAACTCTTCATGATCTTAGTTTTAAGTTTTGTTGTTTAGATTTCCTAATGTTGAGATGATGGGTTAGTGTAATGGGTTTGTAATCATGTTTAAAGCTTGTTATGAGTAGTTTAGTTGGTGAGAGGCATGATTATTGTGTGTTTAGAGATGGGTTGATTTTGTGATATTTTTGGAGTTGGAAATCTTGGTTATTAGTTAATGAACCTAAGTAAAGCTTTTAGTTCATGTGGGGAATAAGTATAAATTGTTAATGTGGAGTTGTTGGGGCTGTTATGATTTAGTTTGGATGGAGTTTTTATTGGGTTGTGATTGTGGGTTGAATTGTGGTTGATTTGGAATGGTTTAATTTGGGAAATCGCGTAAACATAGCCGTCGTAACGTCCGATTTTCTTTAGACTGTTTTTGTGCATAACATTAGGACCCGAGAATCCCCTGCTAGATGTTGACCATTGCCATGTCTAGATAGCTCATGTTACGAGCTTCGTTTTGATATGTAGTTCGTTCGATTCCGATGCACGGTTTAGGAGAAACGACCGTTTCAAGTAACGGCGTTTCGCGAATAAAACATTTCCCCTCGCCTTACTTTGAAACATAGGTTAAAGACCTTAAAGGACTAATTGAAGTATGAAACATTTATGTAAGGTGTAATAGGCAGTTGGTAAGACACTCGCGAAGGAATCGCCTTAAAACTCGTAATGGTTAAATTATTAAAAATGGTGGAGCCGAGAGTACTCGAGTGACTTAAGAGAATTAGTAAGTGCAAAACAAGCGTTAAAGTCTAAGTTAGTTAAAGTATAGATTTACAAGTGACTTTGGTTTATTTCCAACTTACTTGTTGTTTATAGGTTACCAGACTTGTCCCGAGCCATTCGTAACCCCCAGTCGCTCAGGCAAGTTTTCTACCCGTTATAACTGTTGTTGTGATGTATATATGTATATGCATTATCTTGCGATAGATGCATGTTGGTTAATTAGCAAATGTTGCAATATATTGAAGCATGCTGCTATGGTATATATATATGCATGCATGTTTCGTATTCTTTCCATATATATTTGTTGATTCAGTTGATAATACCTATGCTAGAGGATAGCAGTATTTTGCATATACCCTTATTATAAGGACCCAAAAGGTGAAAACATTTTCTAAAACCGGGAGTCGAGGATCCCGAGTAGATTTTGTATATATTTATATATATATATATATTTATATATATATGGTTATAGTTTTCAAAACTATTAATCGAATAAGGTTTATTCGATAACTTTATTTTATTTAATGAATATTATTATGAATATTCATTCGAGGGCTTATGACTTCTTTATTTTATTAAATGAATATTATTTGAATATTCATTCGAGGGCTTATGACTCTTTATATTATTTATTGAATATTATTTCGAATATTATTCGAGGGCTTATGACTCTTTTATATTATTATTGGATATTACTTGGATATTCATTTGAGGATGTATGACTCCTTTATTTTATGAATATTATTTATAATATTCATTCGAGGTATTATGACTCCGCTTATTACTACAATATATTCTTTATTTTATTAAAGAATAAGGTGTCAATAATCAAACTTATTTTCGATTATTCAATTAAAGATAGTACTTTCGTATAAGTATATCTTTGGTTATTTAATACTCGTTTCAAGTATAAGTTTTAATACTTCTACTTCAATTATTTTTATAAAGATTATTCTTTATGGGAATATTATATAAATAATAATATTCAGACATTTTCTAAATATTCTGGGGACTGATTTACTTCATTAAATCAGTTTTACTCCAAACACTCTTTAAAGTGCTTTCGAGTCTTCAAAATGATTTTTAAAAGTTAGAGCGGATCCCAAAACTCATTTTTATATTTAAGATCTTCCTTTTTAAGGGGATTTAAATACTCGCTCAAAAACTGAGGGATCCGGCTCTGTGGTGTATTTTATATTCGCAACACGGTTGCAGTTTTGGTAAATGAATTGATTACTTACCCAACGTCCGGGAAGTAAGTCCATCTATTGAGTCGGCATAAGCAACATGGGCTCAGTGGGCGTCCATGATAGTGTAAGTGGCTCAGTGGGAGTCCATCAAATGCATAAGTGGCTGAGTGGCAGTCCAGCATAAGGTCCTATTGAGACCAGGGTGATGACCAGTGGGGAATTCGTCCATCTACTAGTAGAAAAGGTTACTTATTGGTATCTTTGCCTGATCAGCGAGATACCTGGTTTATGCCAAAATTCTTTTCCTTTCCAAATTTATTGGATATTGCAATTCTGTTCATACTTTACATGGCAGAGGTTTTCAGGAAATGTATAAAGGAAGATGTATATGTGGATATATATATATATATATATCAGAACTTAATGAAGTATGTCATAACTTCATTTCCTTTAATAATATTTTAAAGATTTAATCTATTCAAATCTTGTCTTGTAGTCTCATCTATGTGATGAACTGTTGAAAGCTCATTATACTTTGAACAATGGTAGTTCAAGTAGCTTTATAAATGATATAAGTGTAGTGAAGTATTTGGTAACTTCATCTTTTAAACTTATATCTAATTAATAATTGTCTTATGAATGACAAAGATTTTCAGAAAAACATTGAGACAAGGTTAGATATATTAGATCACCTTGCAACGATACTTTTTATACAGTTATAAACTGGAACTTTGTGTATATTATGCATGGAAGAGGACTTCCAAGATTTTGAAAAGTATATATGTATATATATATACTGACTATTTTGCGACTTCGTCGCATTAAAATATCAAACTTGGTTCATTTCTTTTGACCAAGACTTTCATGAGTACTATGAGAAGGCTCATATATTGTTAATCATTATACATATTATTTTGGTGGGCTTGCTGCTCACCCTTGCTTTCTTCTTTCATCACACAACATCAGATAGACAAGATGAACAGGACCAAGCTCCCAATTCGCGAGCGGATAGGAAGCATTCCGCAGTTTCCTATAGGTGTTGAAGTCACTGTAGCTGAGGTAGGGAAATACCAATAGACTAGGCTTCAACTTTTGATGTACCAGATTATGTATATTTATGAATTGTAATAATGGCAAAGAAAATGTAAATTTATTCAGAAAACCTTCTAAGGTGTATTGGCAGATAATTGTGGAATAAAATGACTTGTGATTATTTTTGGATGTTCATCTCTGAGACTATAACGTGTGGTGTGTGTGTTTATTGTGGGGTCACAGTACAGAGTAGTTGATTAATTATTAAGGTTGGGTGTTACTAAGGGAAATGGAACTCGTGACAACCCGGATCCCCGACCCCGGATCTGGGGGTGTTACAGAAGTGGTATCAGATCTAAGCGTTATAAACCTCAGAGATGATGTGACGTTAAGATAATAAGTTCACTAAGATAATAAGAATTCTTGCCAAGTTCATAGTCGGGCTACCTAACGTAGTACTGACAGTTAAAACCCTTATGGGAACCCTTATAAATATCGTGATAGAAGCGTAGTTCGTTATCGTAGACGGTAGCGGGCTTCCGAACCCTGAGGTTGAGGAGCAACAATGCGATGATGTTTATTACTTATTAGAGATCAGATTATGGATCCGATAGAGCGTCCTAACACGGGATCGGATGATGTTGATATTGAGGATATAGCGGTTGAGGATGTTGTCCTAGAAGGGATAGTGCTGAGGAGGATCCCATGGAGGATCCTGACAAGAATGAATAAAGGACCACTGAGGAATTGATGACCATGGTTAGGTCGACTACCAGAGGTAGGATTGGTCGGTCACTACCAGAGGTTCGTTCAAGTTTGTAAAGATAGTCGCCCCTTTAACGCGGCTTACTCATAAGACTGAGAAGTTCGAATAGACAGAGAAATGCGAGAACAGCTTTTAAGAACTGAAGCAAAGGATGGTGACGACCCCTATGTTGGCGTTGTCGGATGGAAAAAGGAGATTTTGTGATTTGTAAGTGACGCTTCGTATAAGGAATTAGGGTGCTTTTATACAGCACAACAAGGTACTCGCGTACACGTCAAGACAATCGAGGTAATATGAAATTCGATATCCCCACCCATGAGCTTGGGCTCGTGGCAATAGTTTTGTCCTAAATATTGGAGGCACTACTGGTATGAATAGAAGTGTGAGATTTACATAAACCATAGGAGCTCTAGTACATTTTTACGTAGAAAGAGCTCAACATACGCCAGAGGAGGCGGTTAGAGCTAATCAAGAATTATGATTGGGAGATTCTTTATCATTCGGGGAAAGCCAATGTGGTGGCTGATGCCCTTAGTAAAAAGGAGAGGCTCAAGATGATAAGGTCTTTGGGAGAGTTTATAAGAGATTTTGGAAATACAAGTGAAGGTAACCGGAGCCGGTACCGAAAAACTGTTTGAGATTGCAATACAGTTCGAATTATCGGAGAAGAACATATTATGCCAGAAAGAGTGATGAATGAAGGCAGAGAGCCAACAAATAGATAAGAGGTTAATACCGAGAAAGATGATAAGGGAATAATGAGGTATTCCTATAGAATTTGGATTCCAAATGTTCAAGAGCTTAAAGATGAGATCTTAGATGAAAGTCATAGTTCAAGGTATAAGATTAAGGGCAAATCCTGAATGTGATAGTCAGGGAGGACGCCATCAAGATAGAAGGAACCCATAACATAATGAAGTGGAAAATGAGGATTTTAACGTATAAGATAACCCCAAGTATGGGAAAAGGATGAAACATTTCATACTCAGGAAACAGAAAGTTGAGAAAGGAAAGGAGACTCAAGACGGTACTCCTATACGGCAATTCATGGACCTGTCTGAAAAGAACTTAGACTATTATCCCCAACCACCACCTTGAGGAAACAATGCAGTAGGAAATTCTTTTAGGACCTTTAAGTCTCTAAGCTCTCAGAGTTCCAAGGAACAGGTTGACCTAGTCGAGGCAAGAGCCTGGCTAAAGGAAATAGAGGAATCAATTGAGATTCTAAATGATTGACGAATCACAAAAGACTGTTTTTGTCACTTACCCTCCTAAGAGAGAGGCCACCCGCCGGTGAAAGGCCAAGGAAGGCACGGAGCAAGAGATTATAATAAACTGATTAAAGTTCAGTCAATTGTTTTCAGGAAGGTACTTCCCAAAGTTATGGAGATAGTGTAAAAGCTTTAGAGCCAGAACAAAGGCGGACGAGTATGATGAATTGTGAATCTAAGTTGTAAAAAGTTGTCAAGATTCGTTCTAAGGACACGAATCCAGAATGACGGGATGTTTGAAATCAATGCTTATGTTGTGTTGGTTCATGAAATAATGATAAGAGAAAGGAAAATTAAAAGAAATTGAAGTGGAAAGGAATATAACGGCAATAGAGTTTGAGGAATGATAAGGGAGTTGGGTATGAGGAAACCCTAAAGACTCGTAGCAATAGAAATAGAAAAGTATGTAATCGTCAGGATGAGGGTGATTCACCATGAGTTAAATTGATGGTGGAATGCATAAGAGATACATATATTTTATTCCCTGTAAGTTTGGGAGGATCCGAGGAAACCTTGAGATAGTTCGAAGGATGAAAAATAAAATGCGGATAGACTGAGGAGACAAGGGAGTAAGAAATTAGGAAAAAATGAATGAAGGAAGTGACCTTCAAGAATGTGAAGTGTAAGACCGGTGGCTTGTTACCCAGAAAGGGAAACGCCAGGTATGAAAGATATCCCAGCATTGAGGTGACGTTTGAGATAAACAACAAAAGTAAATGAGGAATTATTAAGAAGAAGTTCACGTTGAACATGACCAATATCTTCCAGAACATCCTTGTTATCGTTACCAAATTAGGCAAGACAAGCGGATAACCGTTGTTATCTTTTGGAGGCCATATTGATTGACCCCATTTTGAATACAAATGTTATTGTGAAATTAGACATGTACTATTGAGGTGGGAATGATTGAATAAGACACCCTTATCAGGGATATATGACTTGATTTATCCATAGAAGGATGCAGGTACCTTTTAAAGGTGGAATTAAGGATAGAACATCGGTAACTTAAAATGAATCCTAGGGGAATGCATAAAGGTTGGCATTTCACCCTTAATAGGGACAGTATGAGTTTTGACAGTATGATTGGGAAAGGGTTAAGGTAACAACAACCTTTAAGAATCAGTGGAGAAATTTTTCAGAAATATATAGACAATGGTTCTAGTATTAGTAAATGGTATTTTGATATGCCCTGTATCTAGGGAATACAGGAGGAACGATTGAAGGATAATCTTAGAGGTTTTACAATGAAAAAGGTAATATTCAAAATTCTCAAGAATAGAAATGTGGATAAAGGAAATATGACGTAATTATAATGATGCCAAGTGGGGCACGTGTTAAACCACGAGAACATATGAATCGAACCAGTAAAGGTCGAAATTGTTCAGGGCAATTAGGGCCCAGAATAAAAGATGTTCTAAGTATGATTGAGAGTCAGTCTTGACAGTGATTAGCCTCTAAAGACTGAGGCAATAACTTATGGAAAAATGGTGATATTTTTTTTTTTTACTCATCTGATTTTAAGGAAAACATCTTCACTCAAGCAGTGATCGGAAATAGGGTAGAAAATTAGTGAAAGTGGTTAAGACGACATTGATTGTAAGGAAATATTACTATCAGGAAAGGCCAAAGAGGTGGCCGACACTTTAAATGTAAGAGGACAATTACAGGCGCTCGTGTCAGAGGAATACAATAATAATGGTTGAAGCCGTAAAGGTTGTTTTATGGTTGGAGAGATTGACATTCCTTCTGATGACTGTGCAAATACCCAACCCTAATAGTAGTTGGTAAAGGTTTAATTCGTGTAATCGCCATGAGCAGGCTATCTATCTCAGAAGATACTATCTTGAGATAAGCCAGGACCATGTTTCAAAAAGGACTAGACGAACCTTTGAGTTAAGTCTTCTATTTAAGGCATATGATTAAGAATGGTATTAACCTGCTATCGTTGCTTTGATGGAAACTCTTCTACAATTTTATTTGCTTCATGTCATGTATGTATGTCAGGATCAGGAGTGTTCTTCATGAATCATGAATGGTGATTATGTTAGCTCCTTAGAAGAATTCGATAAGATATGTATGGACTCCGTATGGTTAGCTATTAAGAATTCAAGGAAAATGAATGACTACAGTGGGTCAGTGGTGGACCATAGTAAGGCAGCAGTGATTCTGCGAGTGGTGAGCTGATTACAACCGTGAGAGTTATATTTGAATGGTTGTTGAGATTGAGTACCACTAATCGGGTCGTGGTAGTGTATAAGTTATCATTGATAGACTAATTAAGTAGAGTGTCTACCTAGTGAATATTTATTCTTTCTTATCAATAGAGAGTCGTATTATTATACAAGGAAGGTTGCGGTGCAAGCATAGAACTCTAGTAACGATGATGTCTAGAATGAGATCCCAGGTTCGATTTTTGAAATCGAGGGAGTTTCAAAGGTGATTGTGTATAAGCTCGAGGAAGAGCATGGGTCCAGAGAATGATGGACGGATTAGCAAATATTTAGGCATGTGAAATACGATGCTATAATACTTAATGTTGATATAAATACGTATATGTTTTGTTCTCCTATGACAAACCTCTATAGTTCAGAGGTAGATTCCAAGCCAGATATTTTATGGCAATAAAATTTTTACGAATATACAATTCTCTTCAGTTCGTTCTTTTCTCTCCTTTTCATTTCATATAAGCTGAGAAGAACAACCCTTCCAGAAGGGGAGGTATTGCCGAATGACTATCTATCTGTGTGATAGAAGCCGAGTAGGATACCAACTATTGTTTAATTGCTTGTCAAGTACTAAAGGTTGGCCACCTTCTGTACTAACTATGCGATATAACAAGTGTTCATGATCATAGTGATCTCTCAACAAATTCATTTACTTCTATATGATTGATCAAACTTTGGGAAATAGAAACAGCTGAAAAAGGAGTAATAAAGTTGTGGTAGTATTCGGAATGGAAACACATTCGTGATACTAAGGTTGACGTGGTTATTAAAAGGTTATAGAACGCTAACGAGCAAAAGTATAACCGGTATAATATTAGGAACGGAAGGTGATAGCGATTACGAACTGGAAAAGAATGGGTATTGAGAAGCAAAAGCTATAATGTTAGAAGCTATGATGAGAGTCTGTGCAATAGACTTGAAAGAATTTGGAATGATCACTTAATGCGGATTGAGTTATCTTACGACAATAGATCATATGTCAGTATTGAGATATCGCCTTAGGAGATCCTTGAGGGAAGACAATGTCGATCTCCCTTATGTTAGGATGAAGTTGTAGAGCGCAAGATGCTCGGACCCGCAGTAGTCCAAAGGACCAGGGATATAATAAATCTAATCAGAGGACGACTGGTAGTAGCCAGGAAGGACATAAGAAGTATGTCGATTTGACACGAAAGGACAAAGAATAGGAAGGAGGGAACCTTGTATTGTTAAAAGTATTCCCTTGAAAAGAATTAATGAGGTTCGGGAAGAAAGGAAAGCTAAGTCTACAATTTGTTGGACCCTTGGATATATTAAGACGTTTGGGAAGTTAGCATATGAGCTAGCCCTACCCCCGAACCTGTAGCAAGTTCATAACGTGTTCCACGTATCAATGTTAAGGAAGTGTAATTCGGATGCCAGACAAATAGGGGCATATGAGCGCATAGACATGCAACCAGACGTAACCTATATGGAGCAACCAGGAAGGGTATAGAGTAAAAAGGAACGAGTGCTTAGGAGAAGGGTTATCAAACTAGTAAGAGTTTGATGGTAGAACCACAATGTGGGAAAATTGACTAGAGAGTTAGAAAGTGCAATGCTAAGAAAGTATCCCTATTCATTTCTATCTGATTCCGGGACGGAATCCTTTTAAGGAGGGGAGACTGTAATAACCCCAATTTTTGGAAATTTTTGAAACCCTTATGAATAGTGCTTTTGCTGAATGAGAAAACTTTTCATGCCACACTATGTAGGGGTTCTGATATGGATATTCTGAGATTTTATTAGTACTTTATATGGGATATAAGTGTATGTAAAGATCGTCAGAATCCAAATCCGAACACTTTGATTTTTCCCGAAAATCCACTAGGTACGGAAATAATTGAGTATAAGGTAACAGGATAAAAAGGATTTAAATTAAAGGATTATAAGAGAGGATCATAAAAGGAATATAATATATTGAGAAAGGTTAAGGGAACCTAAGTAATAAGATCCCGGGTATGATCCCTCAAACGATAAACGAAAACGAAAGTTAAGCGAACCGTATAACAGATCAGCGGTCATTAGGCAAACAATTAGAAGCTAATCAAAGAGATTAGAAGGGATGATGACATAGCAATTTGACATAACCATGACATAAGGGGAAGGAGATGTGGTTGATTTTTAACCACACAAAATCAAGGGCAACTAGGTAATTTACTAAAACAAGACAAAAAGCAACCAACCAAGCCAAAACATTTCATTTTCATCAAAAAACACAAAACCCCCATTTTCTTCTTCAAGCTCTCGGCCTCTTTTCTTAAAAAATGAAAGTCCAAGCTCCTCCACTTGCTATTTTACAAGGTAATTATCCTAGCTTCTCCTAGTTAAGTTACATACTTCCTATAAGTTTAAGCTTCTAATTCCAAGCCAATCTTTTTCTAGAAATCAAGGAAGAAGATGGTGAATAGTACTTTCTTGAAATTAATTTTTGTGTTCTTGATTTCTTTGAAAGAACAAGCTTGTATGAGGTTAGATTAAGGCTTCCATGGGCATTCCAAGGATCTTTCATGGATTAAAAGCTTCAAGGAAGGTATAACTCTTCATGATCTTAGTTTTAAGTTTTGTTGTTTAGATTTCCTAATGTTGAGATGATGGGTTAGTGTAATGGGTTTGTAATCATGTTTAAAGCTTGTTATGAGTAGTTTAGTTAGTGAGAGGCATGATTATTGTGTGTTTAGAGATGGGTTGATTTTGTGATATTTTTGGAGTTGGAAATCTTGGTTATTAGTTAATGAACCTACGTAAAGCTTTTAGTTCATGTGGGGAATAAGTATAAATTGTTAATGTGGAGTTGTTGGGGCTGTTATGATTTATTTTGGATGGAGTTTTTATTGGGTTGTGATTGTGGGTTGAATTGTGGTTGATTTGGAATGGTTTAATTTGGAAAATCGCGTAAACATAGCTGTCGTAACATCCGATTTTCTTTAGACTGTTTTTGTGCATAACATTAGGACCCGATAACCCCCTGATAGATGTTGACCATTTCCATGTCTAGATAGCTCATGTTACGAGCTTCGTTTTGATATGTAGTTCGTTCGATTCTGATGCACGGTTTAGGAGAAACGACTGTTTTAAGTAACGGCGTTTTGCGAATGAAACATTTCCCCTCGCCTTACTTTGAAACATAGGTTAAAGACCTTAAAGGACTAATTGAAGTATGAAACATTTATGTAAGGTGTAATAGGCAGTTGGTAAGACACTCGCGAAGGAATCGCCTTAAAACTCGTAATGGTTAAATTATTAAAAATGGTGGAGCCGAGGGTACTCGAGTGACTTAAGAGAATTAGTAAGCGCAAAACAAGCGTTAGAGTCTAAGTTAGTTAAAGTATAGATTTACAAGTGACTTTGGTTTAATTCCAACTTACTTGTTGTTTATAGGTTACCAGACTCGTCCCGAGCCATTCGTAACCCCCAGTCGCTCAGACAAGTTTTCTACCCGTTATAACTGTTGTTGTGATTTATATATGTATATGCATTATCTTGCGATAGATGCATGTTGATTAATTAGCAAATGTTGCAATATATTGAAGCATGCTACTATGGTATATATATATATGCATGCCTGTTTCGTATTCTTTCCATATATATTTGTTGATTCAGTTGATAATACCTATGCTAGATGATAGCAGTATTTTGCATATACCCTTATTATAAGGACCCAAAAGGTGAAAACATTTTCTAAAACCGGGAGTCGAGGATCCCGAGTAGATTTTGTATATTTTTATATATATATATATATTTATATATATATATATGGTTATAGTTTTCAAAACTATTAATCGAATAAGGTTTATTCGATAACTTTATTTTATTTAATGAATATTATTATGAATATTCATTCGAGGGCTTATGACTTCTTTATTTTATTAAATGAATATTATTTGAATATTTATTCGAGGCTTATGACTCTTTATATTATTTATTGAATATTATTTCGAATATTATTCGAGGGCTTATGACTCTTTTATATTATTATTGGATATTACTTGGATATTCATTTGAGGATGTATGACTCCTTTATTTTATGAATATTATTTATAATATTCATTCGAGGTATTATGACTCCGCTTATTACTGCAATATATTCTTTATTTTATTAAAGAATAAGGTGTCAATAATCAAACTTATTTTCGATTATTCAATTAAAGATAGTACTTTCGTATAAGTATATCTTTGGTTATTTAATACTCGTTTCAAGTATAAGTTTTAATACTTCTACTTCAATTATTTTTATAAAGATTATTCTTTATGGGAATATTATTTAAATAATAATATTCAGACATTTTCTAAATATTCTGGGGACTGATTTACTTCATTAAATCAGCTTTACTCCAAACACTCTTTAAAGTGCTTTCGAGTCTTCAAAATAATTTTTAAAAGTTAGAGCGGATCCCAAAACTCATTTTTATATTTAAGATCTTCCTTTTTAAGGGGATTTAAATACTCGCTCAAAACCTGAGGGATCCGGCTCTGTGGTGTATTTTATATTCGCTACACGGTTGCAGTTTTGGTAAATGAATTGATTACTTACCCAATGTTCAGGAACTAAGTCCATCTATTGAGTCGGCATAAGCAACATGGGCTCAGTGGGCGTCCATGATAGTGTAAGTGGCTCAGTGGGAGTCCATCAAATGCATAAGTGGCTGAGTGGCAGTCCAGCATAAGGTCCTATTGAGACCAGGGTGATGACCAGTGGGGAATTCGTCCATCTACTAGTAGAAAAGGTTACTTATTGGTATCTTTGCCTGATCAGCGAGATACCTGGTTTATGCCAAAATTCTTTTCCTTTCCAAATTTATTGGATATTGCAATTCTGTTCATACTTTACATGGCAGAGGTTTTCAGGAAATGTATAAAGGAAGATGTATATGTGGATATATATATATATATATATATATATATATATATATATATATATATATCAGAACTTAATGAAGTATGTCATAACTTCATTTCCTTTAATAATATTTTAAAGATTTAATCTATTCAAATCTTGTCTTGTAGTCTCATCTATGTGATGAACTGTTGAAAGCTCATTATACTTTGAACAATGGTAGTTCAAGTAGCTTTATAAATGATATAAGTGTAGTGAAGTATTTGGTAACTTCATCTTTTAAACTTATATCTAATTAATAATTGTCTTATGAATGACAAAGATTTTCAGAAAAATGTTGAGACAAGGTTAGATATATTAGATCACTTTGCAACGATACTTTTTATACAGTTATAAACTGGAACTTTGTGTATATTATGCATGGAAGAGGAATTCCAAGATTTTGAAAAGTATATATGTATATATATATACTGACTATTTTGCGACTTCATCGCATTAAAATATCAAACTTGGTTCATTTCTTTTGACCAAGACTTTCATGAGTACTATGAGAAGGCTCATATATTGTTAATCATTATACATATTATTTTGGTGGGCTTGCTGCTCACCCTTGCTTTCTTCTTTCATCACACAACATCAGATAGACAAGATGAACAGGACCAAGCTCCCAATTCGTGAGCGGATAGGAAGCATTCCGCAGTTTCCTATAGGTGTTGAAGTCACTGTAGCTGAGGTAGGGAAATACCAATAGACTAGGCTTCAACTTTTGATGTACCAGATTATGTATATTTACGAATTGTAATAATGGCAAAGAAAATGTAAATTTATTCAGAAAACCTTCTAAGGTGTATTGGCAGATAATTGTGGAATAAAATGACTTGTGATTATTTTTGGATGTTCATCTCTGAGACTATAACGTGTGGTGTGTGTGTTTATTGTGGGGTCACAGTACAGAGTAGTTGATTAATTATTAAGGTTGGGTGTTACTAAGGGAAATGGAACTCGTGACAACCCGGATCCCCGACCCCGGATCTGGGGGTGTTACATGCAGACTTCAGAATTTGAAGTATGAGTAACCAAAATGTTCAGATTTTCATGTTCTTTCTGTTTATGCCCTCAAATCATTCAAACGACTAGTGATGTGAAAATTCGTAATTTAGGGTTTATATTCGAATTTTGGGGGTTTATAATTTAGAGGTTTTTGATTGTTTGTGATGATATGATTAGATTGTACATGTTCCCAGCTTCATTTTGCTGTATTTACTGTAATTTTTGGTTGAGGATTAAGTGAATTCGAGTTTTTGACCGGAAAACTCAAGGTCCCGCCGGTTTTTGTTTGATTTTCGTCGGAGAAACCGACCTCGGGGCTGTCTGTTGATGCTGAGTTATTAGTCGAGTTTCAGGAGCAATTTAGAATCAATTACCATTAAAATCGAAGCCTGGGGGTGCAGATTTGGGCGTGACCGGAACCATCGCCGGTTAACCGGCCGGCTGCCGGATTCTGGGGAGGTACCGGGTGTTCAAAACCCGGTTGTGTTCTTCACAACCCGGGGTTTTGACCCGGTTTCGATCCATAGAACCCCAACCCAATTACTGAGTTTTGTTTTTAGATTTTCTTATTAAAAATAATTCAAAATCCTATTTATAATTTCTGAAAATTCATTTTTAATTTGAAAATCATTACTCTAATTCTGAAAATTTATTTTTAATTCAAAAATAAATCCAAATTATTTAATTAATTAATATTAGTTGATAATTAATTATTTAATTAGTCAATTAATTTAAATATTAATTGATTAATTATTTTAATTAGTTATTAATTAATTTTAATTGATTATTTAATTAGATTTAATTATTTATTTTTGATTTAAAAATTTCGAAAAATAGTTTCGAACTTTAGAATATTATTTTAAATTATTTTCCCGGCTCGATAATTTTTATAAAATTATTTTCGAGTGTTCGAGCCCTATTATTTAATTATTAAATGATCCGGAGACCCGTTTTTATTCTGAAAAATATTCAAAAATTCATAATAAATCAACCGTTTGTCCGTTTAATATGAAACGAACGCGTACAGACTCAGAAAAATATTACGCTTTCAATAAAAATACTTTTAAGACCTAATTTCTTTTGTATTGCAATGTCATTTGATTTGTGTATCAACTTGAGTCGGTATTTGATCGATAAATGCTAATATTGACCTGATTTTCATTCTGAACGCACTGAGGCGTGTCTTGTAATGATCTGACGTATGTGTTACATGAAATATGTGATTACATGTTATACAAATGTCATGATTATGTGTTATGTGATAAGTATGCTATCTGTTTACAGTTTATTATGCCATGCTTAGTTATAAACGGTCGGGTAGATGTCAAGACGTAGAGTTAGGTCGATTGAGTTTAGTTCTGTCACTTAAGATAATCCTTTTGTTTATAGAATCGAGTAGTCAGAAGTGCAGTCAAGTGTTAGGCGAAGATAGTAGCCAGCAGTTAGAAGCAGAGTTAAAGTAAGAGGTTATTGAGCATATCAGGCAAGTACCCTAACTTCACTTATTGTTCAAGTGACGTTTATTTCGCATCATATTATGCAATTATTTATATCATCACATATCATTCAAATGGTATTGACTCTGAATTTATCCTTTCAATTTCTCTACTATTCTAAGTTCAAAATAGTTAAATATTTTTACATTTCGCTACAACTTACTCTATACGGCAAAGCTTTGAATTGAGATTAGCGAATAACTAATTGTTCTGGTTATTTCGCCATTGGTTGTTGAGAAAACTCCAGACCATGAGAAATGGGGAGTTATGTGGTTAAGGATGTCATTTGATTCGACTCCTTTGACGGAAAATTGTTTTTATGGGTTGGATGGTTGCGTAAGAGGCCGTGGCGGCGGTCCAGTATGAGCTATGTGTTATACAGGATATAACACCTTGCTAGGCCAATATGTGCCTTGGGTACCTTTTGTTTAGTTGGATATGCTTCGGCATACCGATGTTGCTCCGCGGCTGATCACCGGCGACAACACACCGTCGTTCGAGGATTCCAGTACCAAAACATAATATATTGCAAATGTTGTTTATTATCAAATTTTTATCAGTTTTGATAATGTTCAGTTATCGTAGTTGGTTTTGTTCATCAAATATACTGCTGTTATTCCAAATCATAAGTTATTTATTACTTGCTGAGCATTTCTTTCGCTCATACTTGTTTCATATCTTGATTCTTTCAGCTAGGCCAGGGCAAGCTTAAGTTCCAGGTCTGACCAGAGGTTTTGTGCTTGTAAATAGTTGGTGTGTTTCCAGGTAGACAGTTTGGGACGCTTAATTAGTCTAGAGGTTTGTAATAAAATATGAATAAGTTGTAAAACTAATTAGACTATGGTTTGTAATAACATTTGATTTGTATTAGTGTCTGTTCCATACTATAACCTGTGCTCGATCCAGTGTAGGTAAAAGGGGTCGTATTTATTATATTATTCCACTGTGATTATTTTATTTTGGTTTATTGGCGAGTGACCCCCAAACCTAGACCCCGGGTTTGGAGGGCGTCACAGGTTGGTATCAGAGCTATATGTTATGGTCACTGAAACAGGCGTAGGATTGTCATAGATGAGTCATAGGAAGATCACATAAGATAGGCGCGTGTAGTTTAGCTTTTATAGGATTAAATTTAGGTTATTGAGTTAGGTTGTAGTTAAATTATTTAGGTTTCCTGTTTTGCGTTTAGCTTTAGGCCTTGTGTCATTGCCGCTATTTTGTTGATTTAGTTAAGATTTCGAGCAAGGATTTAAAAGGATTGGATAATTCGGAGTAATTTTCTTTGTGTTATTATTCTTGAGATAATAAGCAGGATTATGTGATAATCATGTCGCTTGTGTTAATATGGTAGCAAGTTTATGATATTCAGGGAAGAGATACTGTTTGCGAATTTTGATATGCTAAGGAATTCCTACATATTTGACACAATGCTTGACAGATTATTATATATGTTGCTTGTCTCTTACCAGAATAATGGCACCAAAGAGAAGGAATAATTCAGGAGAGGGTAGTACTGAGAGCCGTACAGATCCAGCGATTATCCAGATGTTGGGACTGATGCAGCAGCAGATGTTTCATCTTACACAGCAGCAACAACAGCAGCAACAGCAACAGCAGCAGCAAGCAGCACCACCTGCAGTGACTTTTAAGCAGTTTCAAGCAGTGAAGCCACCTGAGTTCAAGGGAAGTGCTGATCCTGTGGAAGCCAATGCATGGCTCAAGGAAATGGAAAAGGCTTTTGAATTGGTCGGAGCAGGAGCTGAGCAGAAGACCAAGTTTGCAAGTTACTTTCTGAAGGGTGAGGCGAACTATTGGTTGGAATCTGCGCGAGCATTGGAAGGAGGTGAGTTTATAACTTGGGAGAGATTCACAGAGCTATTTCTAGAGAAGTATTTTCCGAGGTATATGAAGAATCAAATGGAGATCTAATTCTTGAACTTGACCCAGGGAGATCTTACTGTAGCTGAGTACGAAGCTAAGTTTACTGAATTAGCGAGGTTCGTGCCAGACCAGGTTGATACGGATGAAAAGAAAGCAAGAAGGTTTGAACAGGGATTGAGATTTTGGATTCAGAATAGGGTGACCATGTTTGAATTGACTTCATATCTGGCAGTGGTGCGGAAAGCAATGGTGATTGAAAGTAAGAGTGATATGTATCAAAAAGGGAAGGATGGGAAGAAAAGGAAAATAGAAACCTCAGGGGGAGGCCAGCAACAAGGTAACTTCCAGGGCCGTTTCAATAAAAGGCCAGAGTTTCAGGACAATAAGATTGGGGGATCTAAGAAACCACAGCCAGGAAATGGGAACCGTTTTCAGAATTCAAATCAGCAGAGACCCAATCGTCCACCTGCGTCAGAGTGCAAATTTTGTGGTAGAAGGCATTTTGGGATTTATAAGACTAATGTGTTGTGTTATAAGTGCAATCAGAAGGGACACTATTCTAATGAGTGTCGAAGTCAGACTACAGCTCAGAGATCAGGGACAGTGTGCTTTAAATGTGGAAAGATGGGGCATATTGCCAGGGACTGCCAGACAACTGAACCAACTGCTAATGTGCCAAGGATTGAAGGACCACCAGCAAAGGACCAGCCAAAGGCTTGGACATTCAATATGACTATGAAGGATGCTGTTCAGAGTTCAGACGTGGTGGCAGGTACGCTTCCAGTCAACTCCATAGATGTTAAAGTTTTATTTGATTCTGGAGCTACAAGATCATTTATTTCTCAAAGTTTTGTCGATAAACTGCATTGCGAAGTTAAGTTGATGATAGAGTTAGCTAATAAGGATCAAGTTTCCGTCGACCGAGTGTGCCCGAGGTGCGATATTGAAATAGGAGGACATCATCTTTATGCCAACTTGATACCTTTTAAGTTGGGAGAATTTGATGTTATTTTAGGAATGGATTGGTTGTCAGAAAATAACGCTCAAATTGATTGTAAGAATAGGAAAGTGAGACTTCAGACCTTGGATAGTAAGAAGAAGGTAATATTTCAAGGAAATAGGCAAGAGAAGAAGTTCTTAGCGATCGCTCAAGTGAAAAAGTTATTGCGTCAGAATTGCGAAGCATATTTAGCCCATGTGGTAGACACCAGTAAAGAAGTTCCAGCACTAGAAGCGATTCCAGTTGTCAACGAATTTTCAGATGTTTTCCCAGATGATCTACCAGGATTACCTCCCGATAGAGAAATTGAATTTGCGATTGATCTAGCACCCGGAACAGAACCAGTTTCTAAAGCCCCGTACCGGATGGCACCAGTGGAGATGAAAGAATTGGCAACTCAGCTGCAAGATCTTTTGGAGAAAGAAGTTATAAAACCCAGTGTATCCCCATGGGGCGCACCAGTACTGTTTGTCAAGAAGAAAGACGGGAGTATGCGACTGTGTATTGACTATCGAGAATTAAACAAGCTGACCATTAAGAACAAATACCCATTGCCGAGGATCGATGATCTGTTTGACCAATTGAGAGGCGCTGTATGGTTTTCTAAAATAGATTTAAGATCCGGATATCATCAACTGAAGATCAAGCCGGAAGACATTCCGAAGACCGCATTTAAAACCAGATATGGGCATTATGAGTTTCTAGTGATGGCATTTGGATTAACCAACACACCAGCAGCTTTCATGGATCTGATGAATCGAGTATTTAAGAAGTATTTGGATAAATTCGTGATCGTGTTTATAGACGACATCTTGATCTATTCTAAAACAGAAGAGGAGCATGCAGAGCATTTGGGGATAGTTCTGGAAATACTGCGACGGGAGAAATTGTACGCAAAGTTCTCCAAGTGTGAATTTTGGTTAAAAGAAGTACGATTTCTTGGGCACGTGATTAGCAATAAAGGAGTGGAAGTGGATCCAGCAAAGGTTGAAGCCATAATCAACTGGGAGAGGCCAAAAACACCAACGGAAGTAAGAAGTTTCATGGGATTAGCAGGTTACTACAGAAGATTTGTGCAGGATTTCGCGAAGATAGCTATGCCATTGACAAAGCTCACCAGGAAGAATCAGAAATTTGAATGGGAGGAGAAGTGCGAAGAAAGTTTCCAGGAATTAAAGAATAGATTAGTATCTTCTCCAGTACTAGTCTTGCCAGATGAACAAGGAAATTTTGTGATCTACAGTAACGCGTCGTACAAAGGATTGGGATGTGTTTTGATGCAGCATGACAAGGTGATAGCCTATGCTTCAAGACAATTGAAACCACATGAAGAGAAGTATCCAACTCATGATCTTGAATTGGCAGCTATAGTGTTTGCATTGAAGATTTGGAGGCATTATCTTTATGGGGAAAAGTGCGAGATCTACACGGACCACAAGAGTTTGAAGTATATCTTTACCCAGAAGGAATTGAACATGAGGCAGAGGAGATGGCTAGAACTAATCAAGGATTACGACTGTACTATTAACTATCATCCAGGCAAAGCAAATGTGGTGGCCGACGCTCTAAGCAGAAAAAAAAGGTTAAACATGATAACTTCATCCGAGGAATTAATCAGGGAATTTGAGAAGCTGAAAATAGAGGTTAGTATTCCAAGTATGTCTACAGAGGTATTGTGTGCAATGTCTTTTCAACCAGAATTATTAGAGAAAATAAGAAGATGTCAGGAAGAAGTAATGAGCCATGAACGAGACAGTTTGACAGGAGAAGAAATAGGGAGTCAAAAGGATGATAAAGGGATATTAAGATTTTCTTCCAGAATATGGATACCCAACATAGCCGAGCTGAAAGATGAAATTCTTCGAGACGCTCACAACTCTAGATACTCAATTTATCCCGGGAGTACGAAGATGTATAGAGACTTAAGAGAAAACTTTTGGTGGCCAAGCATGAAGAAAGAAATTGCAGAATGGGTAAATAAGTGTTACACTTGCCAGCGAGTTAAAGCAGAACATCAAAGGCCCAGTGGATTGATACAACCATTGGATATTCCAGAATGGAAGTGGGAACATATAGCGATGGATTTCGTAGTCGGATTATCGAGGACCAGGGCGAATCATGATGCTATTTGGGTTATTATCGACAGATTGACGAAGTCAGCGCATTTTTTTCCTATCAACGAGAGATTCTCAATGGATAAATTGGTACGGTTATATCTTAAAGAAATTGTGACACGACATGGAGTTCCAGTATCCAGAGTTTCAGACAGAGATCCTCGATTTAACTCAAGATTTTGGAGAAGTTTTCAAGATTGTCTCGGAACGAAGCTGAACATGAGTACCGCGTATCATCCGCAGACGGACGGTCAAAGTGAAAGGACGATTCAGACTATTGAAGATATGCTGAGGGTATGTGCACTAGATTTTGAAGGGAGTTGGGACGAGCATTTGCCATTAGTTGAATTCTCCTACAACAACAGCTATCATGCCAGCATTGGGATGCCGCCTTACGAAGCCTTATACGGGAGAAGATGTAGATCTCCAATATGTTGGGAAGAAGTTGGTGAGAGAAAGATTTTGGGTCCAGAATTGATCCAGCAGACAAAGGAGAAAATAGAACTCATTCGGAAAAGATTAACAGCAGCTCAAGATCGTCAACGTAAATATGCTGATCCTGTCAGAAAGGATATGGAATTTGAAGTTGGTGAAGCAGTGCTATTAAAAGTTTCTCCTTGGAAAGGTCTATCAAGATTTGGAAAGAAAGGAAAGTTGAGTCCGCGTTATGTTGGTCCTTTTGAGATTTTGAAGCGTGTGGGAAAGGTTGCTTATGAATTAACGTTACCACCTCACATGCAACATATTCACAATGTGTTCCATGTGTCGATGTTGAAGCATTATTTGCCTGATTCGAACCATGTGATAGAATACGAGCCAATCGAGATCCAACCAGATTTATCTTTTGTAGAGCAACCAGTACAGATTTTAGATAAGAAAGAAAGAGTACATAGGAATAAGTCTGTATCTTTAGTGCGAGTCTTGTGGAGGAATCCCAAGGTTGAAGAGTCGACTTGGGAATTGGAAAGCGAAATGCGATCCAAGTATCCTCATTTATTTTCCTAGGCTGATTCTGAGGACAGAATCCTGTTAAGGGGGGTAGATTGTAATATCCAATATATTTTCAAATATTATTATTATTATTCGGAATTGTTTATGTGATTTTATGTGAACTTTGGTGAATTATCTGAAAAGTAGAATTGATATCTGAATGTTTATATGTGACATTATTTGAATATTTGAATTTTTATATGTCCAGAATAAAATATAGATAATTGTGGTATTTTTCTGGTAATTTTTGGAATGTTATATGATTTTATAATGATTTATGAATTATTAATTATTTTCAGAATAATTATAAAATTATTTTATAAAGCCGGGAAACTTCCAACTTCAACCGTTTTGTGTTTTTACAACCCGAAACTCTTCCGAAAACTCCTTCCTAACCTAATCTGGTAATTCCGGACATTTTTCGTGTTTTGACTTTTTCGATCCGGATTACGGTTTGACCCGTGCGCGGCCCGGCGTAATATTTTCGATACGATAGTTATTTCGGTAATCAATAAAACCCGTAATCTCGAAAGACGGGATATTTTTACGTTATTTTCGTATATGGTGTTTTATAAAAAGCCCGGTTTTGATAATTATCCAATTCTGGTATTGAATTGTATCGTTTTTACAGTTACTTAGCGGCTAAGCAACTAATTTAACGATCCAAAACGATCCAAAACGATCCAGAACGATCCAATATTCCATAAATATAAATAGCCTATTTCTTATTTCGTTTATTCATTTGCAACCAGTTAAAATACCGTAAATACAGAGAAAAACCTGAGAAACCTATACGTTCCCGAGAATCAAACACACGAACGAAGGCGTTATCGAACTCCGATTCGGGCGTGCAGCATATCAAAACGAAGCTCTCGAAATCTTCTTTCTGAATCAATCATCAGTTTCTGCCCAGAAATCACATTAATTTTCTTATTTAATTATTTATATTCGAATTATTTGATAAGTAAATTATGAAAATTTGTTCTTGATGTTGTTGATGTGATTTGATGCTTCCATGTTATAGAGTATGTTTTTCTGGTCAATTTGGTATATTATACTTCAAAAATAGGGTTCGGTATCATATAGAAATTGAGGTTTAATTTTCTGAAAATTCTTTGAATATGTGTTCTTGGTGTTCTTGAAAAGTTCTGAGAATCAAACCCAAATTTGAGGGTGATGCAGACTTCAGAATTTGAAGTATGAGTAACCAAAATGTTCAGATTTTCATGTTCTTTCTGTTTATGCCCTCAAATCATTCAAACGACTAGTGATGTGAAAATTCGTAATTTAGGGTTTATATTCGAATTTTGGGGGTTTATAATTTAGAGGTTTTTGATTGTTTGTGATGATATGATTAGATTGTACATGTTCCCAGCTTCATTTTGCTGTATTTACTGTAATTTTTGGTTGAGGATTAAGTGAATTCGAGTTTTTGACCGGAAAACTCAAGGTCCCGCCGGTTTTTGTTTGATTTTCGTCGGAGAAACCGACCTCGGGGCTGTCTGTTGATGCTGAGTTATTAGTCGAGTTTCAGGAGCAATTTAGAATCAATTACCATTAAAATCGAAGCCTGGGGGTGCAGATTTGGGCGTGACCGGAACCATCGCCGGTTAACCGGCCGGCTGCCGGATTCTGGGGAGGTACCGGGTGTTCAAAACCCGGTTGTGTTCTTCACAACCCGGGGTTTTGACCCGGTTTCGATCCACAGAACCCCAACCCAATTACTGAGTTTTGTTAGTAGATTTTCTTATTAAAAATAATTCAAAATCCTATTTATAATTTCTGAAAATTCATTTTTAATTTGAAAATCATTATTCTAATTCTGAAAATTTATTTTTAATTCAAAAATAAATCCAAATTATTTAATTAATTAATTTTAGTTGATAATTAATTATTTAATTAGTCAATTAATTTAAATATTAATTGATTAATTATTTTAATTAGTTATTATTTAATTTTAATTGATTATTTAATTAGATTTAATTATTTATTTTTGATTTAAAAATTTCGAAAAATAGTTTCGAACTTTAAAATATTATTTTAAATTATTTTCCCGGCTCGATAATTTTTATAAAATTATTTTCGAGTGTTCGAGCCCTATTATTTAATTATTAAATGATCCGGAGACCCGTTTTTATTCTGAAAAATGTTCAAAAATTTATAATAAATCAATGGTTTGTCCGTTTAATATGAAACGAACGCGTACAGACTCAGAAAAATATTGCGCTTTCAATAAAAATACTTTTAAGACCTAATTTCTTTTGTATTGCAATGTCATTTGATTTGTGTATCAACTTGAGTCGGTATTTGATCGATAAATGCTAATATTGACCTGATTTTCATTCTGAACGCACTGAGGCGTGTCTTGTAATGATCTGACGTATGTATTACATGAAATATGTGATTACGTGTTATACAAATGTCATGATTATGTGTTATGTGATAAGTATGCTATCTGTTTACAGTTTATTATGCCATGCTTAGTTATAAACGGTCGGGTAGATGTCAAGACGTAGAGTTACGTCGATTGAGTTTAGTTCTGTCACTTAAGATAATCCTTTTGTTTATAGAATCGAGTATCCAGAAGTGTAGTCAAGTGTTAGCCGAAGATAGTAGCCAGCAGTTAGAAGCAGAGTTAAAGTAAGAGGTTATTGAGCATATCAGGCAAGTACCCTAACTTCACTTATTGTTCAAGTGACGTTTATTTCGCATCATATTATGCAATTATTTATATCATCACATATCATTCAAATGGTATTGACTCTGAATTTATCCTTTCAATTTCTCTACTATTCTAAGTTCAAAATAGTTAAATATTTTTACATTTCGCTACAACTTACTCTATACGGCAAAGCTTTGAATTGAGATTAGCGAATAACTAATTGTTCTGGTTATTTCGCCATTGGTTGTTGAGAAAACTCCAGACCATGAGAAATGGGGAGTTATGTGGTTAAGGATGTCATTTGATTCGACTCCTTTGACGGAAAATTGTTTTTATGGGTTGGATGGTTGCGTAAGAGGCCGTGGCGGTGGTCCAGTGTGAGCTATGTGTCAAGCTATGTGTTATACAGGATATAACACCTTGCTAGGCCAATATGTGCCTTGGGTACCTTTTGTTTAGTTGGATATGCTTTGACATACCGGTGTTGCTCCGCGGCTGATCACCGGTGGCAACACACCGTCGTTCGAGGATTCCAGTCCCAAAACATAATATATTGCAAATGTTGTTTATTATCAAATTTTTATCAGTTTTGATACTGTTCAGTTATCGTAGTTGGTTTTGTTCATCAAATATACTGTTGTTATTCCAAATCATAAGTTATTTATTACTTGCTGAGCATTTCTTTCGCTCATACTTGTTTCATATCTTGATTCTTTCAGCTAGGCCAGGGCAAGCTTAAGTTCCAGGTCTGACCAGAGGTTTTGTGCTTGTAAATAGTTGGTGTGTTTCCAGGTAGACAGTTTGGGACGCTTAATTAGTCTAGAGGTTTGTAATAAAATATGAATAAGTTGTAAAACTAATTAGACTATGGTTTGTAATAACATTTGATTTGTATTAGTGCTTGTTCCATACTATAACCTGTGCTCGATCCAGTGTAGGTAAAAGGGGTCGTATTTATTATATTATTCCACTGTGATTATTTTATTTTGGTTTATTGGCGAGTGACCCCCAAACCTAGACCCCGGGTTTGGAGGGCGTCACAGGTAAGTAGTTGTAATGTGTGGAGTATACTTCCTGGGTTCAATATATGCATCATATAGCATAGGTAAATTAGTAAAATTAAACACTAAAGAGAATCAGTTATGCAATTTTGATCGATTGGTTCAACATAAGAGATTTATGTGTCCAAGATAGGGGACTACGTAGTATTATACCTTAAATAATTAAGCTAAATAATTAGAGGGTCATGAAAATGAGTCTTGTGGTTCATCAACGTGATACTTGATGATTACGCGGTAGTAGGCTTATATAAGCACAATGGTAGTTGGAACTTAAAATCGAATGTGACTTTATTAAGTGTATGTTTGGTATATAGACCAGCAAATGAGCTAAGGTTAAGGAAGTAAAGTTGTCGAAGGACAAATTATTCATAAAACACGGTTTAACCTGTATGCTTCAAATAGTTTAAATGAAAATTTTGAACTCGTAGTAATATAAGGACTTAATAAACCATAATTAAATTTTGGCTAGGAAAACAGAATAAAAAGATAACATTAAAAAGGGGGAATATAATAAAATTAATTATAGATAGATTATTCCAGACAGCTTGAAACGTAGGACTTCTTCATACTCTGGTTATAATAATTTGCAATAATAACTGAAAATTTTTGCAAGTTAGGTTGCATTTTAACCTTATTAGCTTTTATCGAGGATGGATAAGCTTATCGTAATTATTAAAAATATTTTGAGAATGTAGGATTTTTTGATTTAATGGGATGTTCTGAGTATTATTAAACTCTAATATATAGAATATTTTATTGGTGTTTTGATAGTCTAAGTTTAAATAATTAAAATTCATTCTGGGATCTATAATAAGTTGAATGTGATAGCCATATTGAGGGGAAAGGAAGGTTATCCAGATTCAAAATTCATACAAAAATCGGACTGATCTGTATGTTTCGAAAAAGGATACTGGATATGGTAAATACAGTAGAACATTTTCTATAGAATTTTGTAGAATTTTAGTTGAAAGAGATTCTAATCACAGGAAATATTTCTCAAAGGTCCATTATAATTTAATCTGGGCTAGTATTAGCAATTTTAAGTAACCATGACGCGAGTATGATCTGATAACCCAAGTATGCCAGTATTATTTTAACTAACCCGTTAGCTGATAATTAGTATAGTTATTCTAACTTATAGGAGTTGAGTAGATTAGGATTATAGTAGCTTGGATGTTGAAGTAGGGGAGTCTGGTCCCTAATTACCAAGTTAGATTACTTTCAAATAAAGTTTAATTGTGGATTATAATCCTAAAGCATATATTATTAGCAAGAATCTCAAAAATATAAAACTAAAATTTATTTTCTTTGTTAGGATAGAACAAAAAAAATCAAATGGTAAAAGGAAAGAAACTTACTTAGTAATCTATTTATTACAGGACTGCTGAATGAGGAAAATGACTGGATCCAAGAAGAGGATGGGATCAACAAGATTATCCAAAAATTCTACCAGAGTTTGTTTACTTCTTCGTCTCCGAATGTTGAGAAAATAGAAGAATTGTTGGGTGCGGTACACTCAGTAGTAACAGAAGAGATGAATAGAAGACTGTAAAAAGATTACTCTATGAAGGAAGTTAAAGACACTGTATTCTCTATAGCAGCCGATAAAAAGTCCAGGACCGGATGGGATGAATGTTATGTTTTATCAACACTTCTGGGATATAGTAGGCCCGCTTGTTTCAAAAGCAGTTTTTGGACTGTTTAAACGGAAGAGCAGATTTGGCATCAATAAATGGTACTCTTGTTACTCTTATCCCTACAGTTAAGGAACCAAGGTCAGTGGGGGATTTTCGACCGATTAGTCTGTGCAATGTGCTATATAAAGCTATATCGAAGGCCTTAATCAATAGATTCAAACCAATCTTACCGCTTATTATTAGTGAAACACAAAGTGCTTTTGTTCCCGGACGACTAATAATGGATAATGCATTAACAGCTTACGAATACCTACATCACTTGAGATTAATGAAAGATGGGAAAAAATGTTATGCAGCGGTGAAGGTGGATATGAGTAAAGCATATGATAGGGCGGAATAAGTTTTTATAGAAAAAATGATGCTAAAGCTTGGTTTGTCAGGGCAATGGGTAAAAAAGATTATGAGTTGTGTGACATTAGTGAGTTATTCGTTCCAAATAAATGGACAGGAACGTGGTGAAGTTTTTCCATCAAGAGGTTTGCGTCAAGAAGATTCCCTCTCACCGTATTTATTTCTTATTTGTGCTGAAGGATTCTCAGCATTACTACGACAAACAGAAAGTAGACGTGATATCCTGGGACTAAAAGTAGCAAGAAGTGCGCCTTCCATAAGTCACTTATTCTTCGCAAATGATAGTTTGCTTTTTTTAAGGCTTCAACAAGATCTCTACAGTCTATCCACAACATTTTCTTGTTTTACTCCCATTGCTCAGGACATGTATAAATTATTTTACATATTGAGATAGTCTTGGTATAATTAGAGTACTTAGCATTTTAGTTTGGCCCAGGTAAAATAAAATGATAACTAAAGATGTATTAGAATCTTTATTAAAGCCTTTGATTTAAGTTTAATGGTTTTGTGCCGACAAGACAAATAACTGGTTGTCCTTTTTGTATACAGATGATTAATTTCAACAAATCAATATTGTTCTTCTCCACGAACACCACAGAAGATATTCACTCCAGCTTTGTAGAGGCTTTAAATATGCAAATAACTGAAGCGATTGAAACATATCTTAGACTGCCTATGATGGGGGTAAAAATAAAAAAGTGCTTTTAGATCTATAAAAGATAGAATATGGGAACGTTTGCACTCCTGGAGTCCCAATCTTTATTCACAGGGAGGCAAGGAAATACTTTTAAAAGGTGTAATTCAAGTCATTCCAACATATATTATGGGTTGCTTCAGAATCCCAGAAAGGCAATGTCAAGAATTTGAAAAATTAATGGCCCGCTATTGGTGGGGGTCAGTAGAATAAAAAAAAATCCACTGGAAAGCGTGGAAGGATATCAGTGTTTCAAAAAGTGAGGGTGGATTAGGTTTCAGAAAATTCTCTCAATATAATCAAGCGTTATTAGCTAAACAAGCATGAAGAATATTACAAAACCCAAACCCTCTCATCTCACAGATTTTAAAAGCAAAGTACTTTACAAATTCGGGATTTTTGGATTCTAAAGAGGGACTTCTTTCTCTGACATGGAGAGATATTTGCTGGGGGGGAAGAATTACTGAAAAGGGGTTTAAGAAAGTGCATCGGTAATGGACAAGATACGAACGTGTTTAAGGATCCTTGGATTCCAAGACCACCATCTTTCTTACCAATAACTAAAGGTGTCAATGATAATCTAAAAGTCTCTGAATTAATTCAACAACCCAGTATGTGGAATAATGGCCTAATTCAATAACCTTATTTGAGGTCGGATGCTCAACTTATCTCAACAATTTCCCTAAGCCCCCTCGATCATACAGATTCGTGGTTGTGGCATTATAGTAAGAATGAGAATTATTCAGTCAGAAGTGGATATAATTTAGCATTAAATGTTGATACAACTAGTCCCTCTTCTTCTTCTGATACTTTTTCATCATGGTGGAGAATGTTTTGGGTAATCTGAATTCCGAGGAAAATCTTAATCTTTGGGTGGAGAGGGTTTCAAGAAATTTTGCCCATTACTAAAGGACTATTATGCAGGAATATTACTAATCATAGCAACTGTCTAGTTTGTGGATTTGGGGAGGTTTCAAATGCACATGCAGTTTTTTGGTGTCCTTTTGCATAGAAAGTGTGGGAATCTTTTGAATATCTGTTAGGTCCCGAATTATCGTAGAAGGGGGGGTTAAATACGATAATCACTAAATTAAAAATTCTTTCGAATCTTTAGCGGATAAAAGATTTAGTGCTCGGTTAGTGGTTTCGTGTTCTTGAAGAGAATAGTGTTTGGAATAATAAAACGAGGAACACAAGATATTGGGGAAAATATATATTTATAAATAAATCCTCGAGAGTGTTGCTACACTACGGTAAATAACTTAACCGGTTACATCTAGGAACAATAAAGTTCCTAGCTACTACAAAGATTTATAAATCAAATCCTAAACAATGATCTAACTTTTGTTTGTACTAGGATTTAATTACTGGGTAACAACTATAATGCCCCTATGAATATACAAGAATTAAATCGGGCATTATAACGTTACTCTGGTGAGTAGTTAAACGGATATATAAAAAGCTTGAGCTTCTCTGAAAATCTTTGTTGATATTTTTCACCTCTCTTGGGAGAGAAGATGAACAGAAAATAATTCCAATAGCTTTTATGCTTCTGCTGCAAAGTGTAGTCTTTATATTCAATTCAAATGTGTGGCTCAATATTGACCACACAAATTAATTGAATGAATCAATAAAGTAGTGGCTGAGAATTCTGTGGCGATAAGGTAGCTTCTCTGTGGCGACTGAGTAATATTCTGTGGCGACCAGGAGATACAGGGGGCCTTAGTTTATTTGTGTGGCGATTGTTTATTACTCTAACTCCCATGTGGCGACCACAGGGGTTACTAGTACATCTTGTACTAAAAACTAAACTAAACAACTTATGTGGCGACCAGTTAATCAACAATGTTACTCCTGGTCCCTTTTTTCTTTTATTCTTTTTTTGTTTTGTTTTGTTTTTCATTTTTCTTTTTCCTTTTTTCGTTTCCTTTTTCTTTTTGTTTTCTTTTTGTTTTTCTTTTGTTTTCTTTTTATTTTGTTTTCTTTTTCCTTTTTCTATTTTCTTTTTCTTTTTCTTTTTAAGTTTAAATTGTAACTAAATTTAATTTATAAAATAAACTTAAATATAACTTATATAATAAACTAATTTAGATTTATAAAATAAACTTATTTAAAGTTTATAAGATAAATCATTTTAAATTTATTAAATAAATTATATTAAAGTCTATTAAATAAATATATTTAATTTAACAATTAAACTTTAAGCTTCGCCAGTCCCCTGAGCTGTTTAGCTGTATACCCCGCGCACCTCTTCTCGTACTTTAACAGATAAACGTTCAATCCAAATATGTTCCTCAACTTAACAATTCTTCTATAATAATACCCAGATTCCTTTCACGAGCTGTTGACGCCTAGTGCAACTGGTCTGGTTCACAGACGACTAACCCCGATTCAGGTCTTCGTATTATGGCCTTGATTAAATTGTTAAACTTGCAACAACTTTATCGCTTCAGACACTGACTGTCAATAAACAACTATACTTTTACTGGAATCCTTTATGGTACTTTAGACAACGTCTTCATTAACCTCTTTCTATACCCTGTCTTCAATTCTTCAGATTCCTATGCTTCGAACGCTGTCTATCTTCAATCAATGTCAATACACTGAAATCTTCCGGTAGCACTTGTATACTGAATCTTCAACATTTCTGAAACCCTGAAAGTCTTTAACCTTTGTTCTTCACTGAGGCATGATCATATTAATGAAATTCTTTCAGTGACCTGTAAACAGACTTCAGGCCTTCTTCTTGTTAGTGTAGGTGCCCTAGAGGCAATACATTATTCTTTTAAATCTTTATGTCAGTTGATCATTCAATAAATATATTTATTATGACCTTAATTACTGCGATATTTTGTTTGCATAATAAATGTCCTTAGAATCATGATACACATTGTATAGTTTGAGTACATGACTTGAACTTGAGATTATATAATATATCATATTCCTAAAGGTTCCTAGTCGAGTATTATTATATAGGACAATAATAATACATAGATAGACTAGTATGTTATTTGACAAGATAACCACATCTCATTGGTTATAAGTATGGGGATACTAAAGTCAATACATAGGTACATGTGAGAGAACATGGTACTGGACAGACCCACAGTGAGATTCTTCATGTTTAATAAAGACATAAGAAAGACTCACAGTGATAATGGTGTAACGATCCTTTGACTTGAAATCATTATATTTCTATACGAGGATTAATATACTTTGACTACATTAAAAGTTACTTTTGATCGGGTGATGATAAAAGTGGACATTGGGTATATCATGAGTCGTATGAGAAATATGAATGATAGATAAAGGATTTAACCCTCCTATAATTAGGAGAGATATTATTGGCCTCTTGATTGAGTGAGATTATAAAAAGCATGGCCATGCTCAAATAATGATTTGTCTTGATAGTCTACTCATGGATCAAGTAAACCCGGATTAAATGTTGAAGAGGATGACTAAATACATGCCTCGAGTTTAATCTATAATATGTATGGTTAAAGGGATTATATTACACGAAAAACATTAATCACGAAAGGTTTTATCTAGTCATGATTTAATTATTGTTTAATTGGGTAACAATGATGTATTACTAGATACCGCTCATTGTTTATAATTTTATTAGAGAATAAAATTATTGCCAATTAAATAATAGCCTATAGGTTCACACAAATAGAGCACTTAATGGAATAGTTAATTTAAATTGTGGGTTTAAATTAATTGATGATTATTTGAATTTTATTATAATTAAGTAAGACTTAATTGAGATAATATAAATTCGAATCAAAGGGAATGTTTTTGCCCATTATAATTAAGTATGACTTAGTTATTAATTAAATAATAGAAATTCGTTTTTATTATTTAATCCTATACCTAATAGGGTTGGGCTTTGCTGTTATGGGCCTTTTAATCAGTCATTATAAATAGATAATGATAGGTTAAGAGGTAAGTTACGTTTTGGAGAAAACCCTAGCAGCAAAGAGAGGCAGAGACAATTCGGATCGTCAAGAAGGAGGCTAGTACATCCATTCCGTAGTCACGAACGTGAGACGTTCTTGGAGGTGCTCGTGTGGATACCATAGAGGTGTTTCTCCGAGAGGTAGACACAAAGCGTGATAGCTAGGATCTCCGTTGAGTTCGTGAAAGTTAAGCTCTTGAAAGGTATGATTCGTTATTTCTATAATCTGCCCACAATTATACATGGATCCTATTCTTGGGTTTCAAAAATTTTTGTTTTATTTACGTTTATCCGCTGCGTTTTATGCCTCGGAACCCAACACTTCTAATCTTCTGATTCTCTGTATTTGCCTTTTCTTCATTCTTCGTGATTTTTTGTGTAGACGTAGTATTATTAACTTGTCATGTTCTAGTGTTGTTATCGTGTTGAGTTATCACGTAAATGTTCATACAGCTACGCAGTCTCACCAAAAATATCCTTTCATGAGAGGCGGTAAAGACGACATCTCTTTTAAAGATGTGTTACTCTATGCTCCAGATCTTTTAAAAAAAGAAATGTTTGAAAGAATGTTAATCATCGCATGGGGGATATGGACCGAACGAAATAAAAAAACTCATGGTCAGCAACAAAGATCATCACAACAAATTAAAATATGGTTAACCGTGTTTTATGAGGAGATTAGAAATATGAAGGTCCCAGAAAGAAGAATGTCGTTGAAAGAGGAATTGACATAAGATGAGCAAGTAGAAGTAGGTCTCCAAGACCTAACACTTTTTGTGAAGGCTTCGATATCCACATCTTCAGGAATGATAGGATTGGGAGCTATTATTTTTAAAGCAAATAAAAAGATTCAGGCATCTCTATCAAAACCACTAGAAGGTAATTTATCCGTATTCCATGCAGAAGCTTTGGCGTTGCTGGTCGGGCTACGTTGGGTACAAATGATAGGACTTCCTGTTAAGTTTTTCTTTTCAGATTATTTATCTCTGGTTCAAGCGCTGAATAATAGAGAGGCATATCATAATGAAGTGGGTATCTTACTCTCATACATTAAGATATTATTGAAGGAATTTCCGGGGCATCGGTCTTCCATGTCAATCGAAATGGTAACGTGGTAGCCCATAACCTCGCTAAACAAGCACCGGAGCTAGATGCTGAAGTCTCTTGGGTGGAAGATTTGGCCCAACATACTGAAAACCAGAATTAGTTCTTTTAAAGGTAATTCCAAGCAGACAAAATGATATGAATGAATGATAATTATGACACTAAGTCGTATTATAGTCCAGGGACTTATTCAATACTTTAGTTAGTTAGTTAATTTAAGGGGAAATGGAATTTTTCTGCCATCAGACTTTAATGCAAGTTGGCGGGGAAATTATGATTATGGTTGGTTACATAGTTGTATATGTGAAGTAGGCTTAGCAATGTTATCAAAATGAAAACATCAATATCGCAGCATAGATTTTGGCAATTTCTATTGACCGAGTGATATATTGGGATTAGGGTTCTAAATGAGTTGTCAAGGATAACGGGTAGTCACTTGAAAAAGATTTTATGTTGAGTTGTGTGGACAATTTGATTTAAAACCCTTCTCCGTAATGTGTGTAATGAACGATAGTAAGAATAGACCAAGTTAGGATAAGTTGAAGTTGAAAGTGCAAATACAGGGGCAATGGTTTATATTGGTGATTTTCTATCTATATTAGATTATAAAATGTATCGAGTTTATGCAGTTGACTGATTATAAAAACAACCTGTAGCTAAATTACATAGCATGCTGTTAAACACTTGTGAGTTCAGTAGATGCAGGTATGTAAGTATAGTAAACATTATAAATAACAGTAAGAATAGAGGCAAATCTTAGCTAGATGCACCCCTATACTAAAACTATGGCTGGCGTACTATCCTGCAACAATTTAATGCGAGATTATATTATAAGTCAGTGATGTATTAAAATTAGAAATTAACAAGAAAACTTTAATCAACAAGAAAAATATCTGGCTTCTTGCATCTGCTATATTTTGTAATGCATGGAAATTGTAACTAGAAATAAATTTTTAATTAATTAATTGGGTACTTAAGAGATTAAAAACCAATTTTAATTTTTTGTGTTATGTACAGGATAAGAAGGGGTAAGGAGAAGCTTGGGGACAGAATCAGAATCAGTGCTTTGCAACAACTTGTCTCGCCCTTGGGCAAGGGGTTTATCAATTTTAATCATTGTTTATTAATTTTTCCCCAAAATGAGAAATTTGTTATCTTTAATTACATGATTAGTATTCAATCACCTTCCTATTGTAATAAATAAATGTTGTGTGATGGTGAGTTTGTTTTTGTGTTTTTATGACAGACTGATACAGCATCCGTGCTTGAGCAAGTTCAGGTCTTGTGCTCTCCATATTTACAGACTCCTCTATCTTCTCAAACTATCTGTTCTCAAACTATGCTCACATACAAACATATATACCTCCTTCCCCTTTATACAAACATGCACATATGTGATGTGCTTGTTTGATTGAAACATGTTTGTGGCTTGCCTGTGACTGTATTTTCTTTACTTGGATGTCTGGCCTTTTCTTGTTTGTGGTCACTTGGTACAGGACTCTGCAATATATTTAGCATGGCTAAAAATGTAAATTTCTATTGAATAGTGTTATGGAAAGTTTATCATTACATAATACATTAAAATTGATATCTCAGATATACAAATCATATTGGGACTTGTAGAGTAGTTTGTTTGTTTCTTGTATACGACGGTTTCTTTCTAATTAGCGACAAAGACAGATGAAAATAGATATTTTATGTTTCCATACTCATATTATTGGATATCTCACTAACAAGTATAGCAACATAGAGGCAAGTGTATAAAGAATTTAACAAGTTTAGGCCAAGACCACAGTTAACAAAACAAAACATGCAGGTAAACAAAATCAGTAACTGAAATAACGAAGAGAGAAAGTAAGATGTACCCGAAACCATAGCTTTCAACCGTGACTGAAACAAAGGTTTGCAGATACAAAATGCCAAGAAAATGATCACAGCTGAGTCACCAGGTCTTGCTCTAAGTCCTGCCTGCTCTTGAAGAGATTATTGCCCCCTACCTGCTGCGTTTGGGATGTGTGCAATATCTCCACCAGGATAAAACAGCTCGGAGTTTATGTTAACAGCAGCAACAAAACCTCCACTTCGACCAGCACCTCAGTCGCCGGAAAATATCAGCACTTCAGGACTTGTGGGAGAGAAATGCAGAGAGGTTGAAGAGAAGAGAAGAGAATGTAGTGTATGTTATCTCTACATATTCATTCAGTTTAGCCTCTATTTATAGGAGAGGAAAAATGAAACTGTCCACACACTTAATGTCTGAATTAAACTGCTCCATTAATGAAAAAATAAAAACTGATCAGATTTTGAATTCATTAATGAAAAAATCAAAACTGAACAGCTTTTGAATTTAAATTATTTGTAACAGCTTTTCACATTAACACCCACATTATAATCAGAACTTAAGTTAAGTTCTGATTTGATTCATCAGTACTTAAGTTCTGATTCTGATATCAGAACTATCAGTTCTTAAGTTCTGATAGTTAAGTTCTGATTTTATTCATCAGTTCTTAAGTTCTGATTCTGATTTCAGAACTTGTTACAGATCAGATTATTTGCAGGACTTAGCCTATTTCAGTACCCAGCCCAATAATCCAATCACCGATAAATAAATTCGAATTAAATAATTCTCAAATAAATAAAATCCTCGCCCAGGTCGCCTCGCGTACGCGAGACGCCGAGACATTCGCCCAAATCGCCCTTCGACCCGACCCGGTGCGGTGCGTGGCGGGGCGGGGCGGGGCGCGCGTGTGTGTGTGTGCGCGCGTGTGAAGCACACAACAACACAATGGACCATCACACACCTTAGTAGTTGTATACTACTCATGTGGGTAATACCATATAAAGCACACACCCTCCTTTATTTATTTCAATGTGGGACAAACATTCTCAAATTTTTCCAAGCTTTTCCAAGCTACTTTCAACTCTCATTTCATATGGATTTCATTAAGAAAATTCTTAAAACCATACATGAAAATTTAAGTTCAAATATCATTGAACAATTTCCAATTATTAGATTTTAGGATTAACATCAAGAACATAATTAAATTAAGCTCTAAAATCCTAATTTTCTAACACATATTAAGACTTGTAAAAGAGTAGCTTGTTCAGTTATGCGTGTTTTTTATTTTGATGCGCTGTTCAAGCTAAGGCGTGTCACGGAAACAACTTCCCTGCTAGAGAAAAAGTCTTTATACATCATATCCTGTTTTGTTTGGTTTAGGCATTTTTGTTTTGGTCAAAAGGCATAAACTGTGATTCCGAAGGATCCACAAGTTTTTTTTTCCAAAACTATTATATTCAAATGCGATATATAGTGTTCGGAAGAGGTCTCTGACTAGAAACTTGACATGCAGTGAGTGAAGCAATCCACTTGCATTGTGTGAAAAATATATATGACATATGTTTAATGCTTGAAAATTATGTCAATACAAGTCATCTAAGACTTCTAATTGTGTCTGAAACTTTTATATTCTCTCTTATTAATATATATATATATATATGTACTATACACCCAATTTGCTGTTCATGACTTTGCCGTTTTCTGCTACCTTACTGACTAACCTTCTAAATATACTTAATAATGTTTATCGTATGACAAGCTGTCAGTGGAAATAGACTTTATAATGAAACATATGTTTATATAAATCTAGAAGTGCCCGATCCGTTAGTTATTAATGTTTTGAAAAACGTATAAAATGATATCAGTAAACTGTTGATTGTTGAAATGAATGTGCATAGCCTGCAAACTTACATAATGCTAGTAAATGTTCTGCTGAAGTAGCAGGACTTTCATTAAGCACGGCTTTTGTAATTTTGACAGGATGGTGGCAATCCAGGAGAAGACGAGCTGAGCAAGGATCTAAGGAGAAAGGGGATGTGCTTAGTTACGAAGGAGTTGGTGTTGCAATTGGTGATCAGTAATGGTGCTGATCTTTGGTCACCAGCAGCTGCCATGGGAAAGAATGCAGCAGCTTCTAATAAGTATTAAATCCATATATGATCAGTTTCTTCTCTCTTTTATGTACCGAAGACACTGGGGCCTTTTGTTTGTATATGGGTGCCTAATATCAATTGGCCTTTTGACTGTACGTTTTTGTTACACCCAAAATTTGGCATTGGTTTGACTCGGGTCAAATGCGGATTAATTGCAGTCAAACTCGGTATTACATTGTAGAAGGAGAGGACGCGTCCAGGCCCGCAGGACGCGCCCAACTTGAAGGAGGGTGCCTTACAAGGGATGGCCTTATAATAGGAAAGCTTGGAAGCGTGGACGCGTCCAAGGCTGTGCTGGAAACATTTGACAGTTATGTTTGTCTGGCAGTGAAGGTTGGATAAACCGCTCAGAGAGAAAGGACGCGTCCTGATATGTTGGATGTCAGGGAAGGTAGTTGCTGGAAGAACAAATACAAGTTTCATGGGGGTTAGGGCGCGCCCAATGTCTTAGGACGCGTCCTATGAGTGGTAGATGCATTCTCGAGGGTGACTTCAGGATAAAGCTTGCATGGAAAGGAGCAGTGGAGATTATTTTTACTAACGTATTTGTTGCAGGTACTCTTTGAAGAATTCCCTACTTGAGACGGTAAAGGAGGGGATGCCCGAGAAAAACTTGAAGGCCTCCAGGGGTATGTCTGATGATTGAAGGCCTCCTCCTGTATTCAACGGGTGTCCTCGTTGGGGATACGGGGTTAACATTGGTGTGTGATTTGGGAACTCTGTTCTTGTATTCAACGGGTGTCCTCGCTGGAGAATTTTGGAGTCATCCTGCACTTTGCACCTAAGAGCTTGGGATCACATGCTCATTCGGGGGACAGGGATGCATCCATCACTTGGGATGAACCGTGGTTATACATGCGTCCGTAAATCAAGGGAGATAGCTGTAGCGGAGTGTTATTCTTGCGCAGGAAGATGCACTATCCGTGAAGTCCTGCGATTACGGACGAGCCTTGGGCCTTCGCGGTTGGGCCTCATAGTTGGACATTCCTAAAGTTAGCGGAAGATGGATCTGGATGGGCTTCTACCGGGCCTAAGAATAAGAAGTCTAAGCCCATTAGATTTCTTGTTCCACAAGAACTATGTCAGGCTTGATCCCTATATAAATGGTACGTAGGCACATTGAGAGGGTAAAAAGTTGAGAGCTGATAAGGGAGCCACCACTTACTGTGATCAATCTCAGCCTAAAACAACCACAAACCACCACACACCGCTTGATTTTTCGGCGAAGAACCACCGTCATAGATCTTAATTCCGGCGAGAAACCTCAATCTTTGTTGTTACCAAATTCCTCCGTCAAAAAATTGGCGCTAGAAGGAGGGGTGCTGATTAAGATCATAATCTTGGGAGGAAAAGATGTCTTACAATCATGATGGCAGTTCTTATGATGGAAGTGATAGCAGATCTGAAGGAGAAGGCGAGGGAGGCTACACTCGTCATGAACCCTAAGTGCCCAGAAACATGTCAGATCCCTCGAGAGCTCTGGATGTGGGAGGAACGCCTACAGTTCTCATCAGCAACGCTGATATCTTGGAGCAGTTGTACCGCATGGGGGATACTCTTAACAATTTTCACTCAAGGTTGAATACGGTGGAGCATCACAGGATGAGGAGGGGTCGTCGTTTTCCCCGTCGCTGCCACGCCGTGGGTAAGGCACCCGTAGTCCAAGGAGATGCTCAGGCCAGCGGAGAAAACCCGCAAATCACTCCGCGGCGCTTGGAATATTCTGATGATGTAGAACCTATTGTGAAGCTTGTTGATGAGGACACGGACGGTAGAGAAAGGCCTCGTCTTGTTAATCAGGTTGTGCCACACCCCCATAGGTCTGGGCGTACGATGGACGAGCGTCGTCGTGCGGAAAATACTCAGAATCAAAATGAGGAAGGAAGAGACTTTTCAACCTTAAAAAGAAGGCTTGGCATAAGGTTGGAGGATGACGATCTGAGAATGCTGCTGGTAGAATGGTAAAAGGAAGGAAACGCTGGAGAAGCGAGGCCCCGTGACACAACGCGTGTGCCCCCTACATACCAAAGGGATGATAGGGTATAGCACCGCGAGCACGAGCGTGCCCCTTCGCGAGGAAGGTTCGGAAATTATTATCGAGGCTTTCAAATGAGTGGACAAGGAAGGATGGGATACCAACATGGAAGGGCACCCTACAATGGTAGGAGAGATGGCGCACCCTCCACTGAAGAAGCTCCTGTTGTTGTCCCTTTAGCTTCCCACAGTGTTACAGACAATGGGTCCAGGACGCATCCTCATGACCGGGATGGCGTGCGAATTCAAGAAAGGTTGCAGAATAATGAGGAAATACCGCGTCGCGGTCAGGAGGAACCTCGCGTGCGGGGGAATGTTCAAAATAGAGATGGTAACATACCACAACCGCAGCCTCTAGGCGAGGGGCGGCAAGATCCACCGGTACACCCGGGGGGTAATCAAGGGGAACAATAACAAATTGCGGAGCAACCCCAATAACCTAACGTTCAAACCATTCATGGAGTAGGGACGTTTAATGTGAACGATCTTAAGAGGTTGCTCAACCATCTTGAGGGAGGTAGGGTAACGGCGACCGCGCAAGCTCCTTCCCCTTTTGATGTTGTCGTGAGGAAGGCGTAATTGCCAGCAGGATACAGGAACACAACCAATGACTTGCGTTTTTATGAGAATTCTGACCCTGTGGAATTTCTGGGGCATTTCAACATTGAGATGGATGTATATCAGGTACCTGACTTGGCTCGATGCCGTCTCCTAGCGGCCACCTTTAGAGAGGGCGCTCAGCAATGGTTTCAAAAAGTTGGTCCAGGGGTGATCACATCCTGGGAATAGATGAAAACCTTATTTCTAACTCACTTCCATGCTGCGGTGAAATATACACCGCCAGTTACCACACTGGCCAATGTGAAACAGAAAGAGGGGGAAAGCTTGACCTCATACTTTAAAAGGTTCAATGCAGAGTCTACTTTGGTGAGGGGCGCAACTGATGAAACACTGAAAATACTTCTCATAGTTGGTCTGCGTGTGGGAACAGATTTCTGAAAGCACCTGCAAGGAAAGGACCATGTGTCGTTAGCTGATGTACTTGCACAGGCGGAATCATTCAAAGTGATTGAGTAGTCGCTTGCAGAAACAAAGAAGAATGATAACACCCACAACTCCAAGGGGTGAGCCAAGAGAAGAGATAGATCCGTGAGCCCGGATTATCGGCGGAATGACAGAAGCCCTAATAGGGTGAACACCGTGAACACGTGGAGAGAATGGAGTTCGTCGTCGAACTATGAAAGGAGGGTAAGCAACTATACTCCACTGGCAGCGTCCATTGATCATATCTTCGAAGTAAATAAGGACAGGTAAATAAGGACAGAGGAATCTTCAAGAAACCAGACCGTCTGACTTCATGGCAAAGTAGGGACAAGAAGAAGTATTGTGATTACCATGAGTCCACCGGTCATGACACCCATGAGTGTTGTCACCTGAAAGATGAGATTGAAGAATTGATCAAAGAGGGATACCTGGGGGAATGGATTGACAAGGTGAAATGACGCAGGGGAATGATGACAAAGGGAAAGATGAAAGGCAGCCCCCGCGGGAAGAGGACGCTGAACAGACAACGGAGGTTAAATTCTAGAGAGCTGGTAGTATCAGGGCAATTTTTGGAGGACACCCCTTTATCGGTGATAGTAATCGGGCGTTGGAAAGAAATGCAAGAGAAGCACGATACCCGCCACTCACCAACATTCATAGCTTGGAAGATATACCTCCAAAAATATTCAAAGGGGAATCGGCTGATATTACGTTCAGGGAGAGAAAGTCAAGATGGGTACATCATCCCCATAATGATGCACTGGTAATAACTATGCTTATTGGGGCAATGAACGCGCATCAGGTCTTCTTGGACAACGGGAGCTCTGCGAACATCCTGTATTACAGCACGTATAAAAAATTGGGTTTACTGGATAGCGACATGTATTTTCAAGATGCACACGTCTATGGCTTTATTGGAGAAGCAGTGAGAGTTATGGGTTCGGTTAGGCTTCCTGTCACACTTGGGGAAGGGGCTCTGTCTATCACTCAAATGATAGATTTCAAAGTGCTAGATCAGGACTCCGCGCACAACATGTTGGTGGGCAGACCTTGGTTGCGAGCGTTCAGGGTGATAACCTCGATACATCACTTGATGATAAAGTTCCCAACACCTAATGGAGTGGGCAGTCTGAGAGGGTCGCACTATGAGTCACGCGACTGCTATCACAAGGCTGTTAAGGAATTCCGCAGGAGAAGGTACGAGGGAAAGGGTCTTCCATTTGAAGATGCAAAGGACATTCATACAAAACCAAGTGGAAAGGTTCATGCCCACTATTTTGTGGAAAACCCAGAGGAAGAAGAAACTCATGCTACCGAGACTCCTGTTTTGACATTGGGGAATGTTTTGAGGATCCGTAGTGTGGAAGAAGTTGTGGTAAACCATATAGAAGAGATCATGCAAAAGGAGGTTAACGCAGAAAAGTTGGAAGGAAGAAGTGAGATTTTACAAAGTCTCGAAAGTAGCCTCAAGGTGGATGCTCCTCAAAAAGAGGACGCGCCCTTGAAGAGTGAAAATGAAATTGAGGTTGATGCTCCTCAAAATGAGGACGCGCCCTCCACACCTGCGTTGCATAAGACCATGCCTTGTCCTGAGGTAGATGCTCCTATACATGGGGGCGCACCCTCGGATACAGGATTGGGCGTCGAGGACCCCCGAGACTTTAATTTTGATCTGGATCCCAGGATCCCTATACCCGCCGAGAAGACGGGGCCGGCCGAAGACACAATATTTGTTCCGGTCGACAAGGATGACCTAAGCAAGGTTTTGAAAGTGGGATCTCAACTAAGTGATGAAATGAGAGAAAAACTTACTCATTTTCTCATTAAAAATCTTGATGTCTTCGCATGGAGTCATTCGGACATGGTAGGAATCGACCCCGAAGTAATGTGTCATCGGTTAAATATTTTCCCTAATTACACGGGCATACGACAAAAGCGTCGCCCAGTGAGCGGGGAAAGGGCGATAGCATTAAAAGAAGAGGTGGATTGACTGTTGGAAGTAGGGTTGATCAAAGAATCTTACTACCCCGAGTGGCTTGCAAATCCAGTGCTCGTGAAAAGCCGAACAGAAGTGGAGGACGTGTGTAGATTTCACAGATCTCAACAAGGCCTGTCCAAAGGATAGTTTCCCGCTCCAACGAATTGATCAGTTGGTTGACACGATGGCAGGCCTGTCCAAAGTATATGTGGACGATATGTTGGTAAAATCCAAGGAGGCGAATGACCATATCAAGCACTTGATGGAAATATTTAACATTCTAAGGAGGTTTCGCATGAAGTTGAATCCACAAAAGTGCGTATTCGGTGTGGAGTCGGGCAAGTTTCTTGGATTCATTGTCAACCATAGGGGAATTGAAGCCAACCCCGCAAGGATCAAGGCACTGCTGGATATGAAATCACCCACCAGTGTGAAACAAGTGCAAAGCTTAACTGGGAGGATCGCCACGCTAAATCGATTTGTTTCCAAATTGTCCAACAGATGCAAGGAATTCTTTAAAGCGATTAAGTTGGCAGGGAAAGACTTCGTATGTACACCAGAATATGAAGAGGCTTTTAGAAGGATCAAGGAACAATTAGGGAACCCTCTCATGTTGTCAAAACCGTTAGATGGAGAATCTTTAATATTGTACCTCGCAGTGTCCGAGTATTCGATCAGCGCTGTTCTGGTAAGAGAGGAGGATGGGCAACAGTCGCCGGTGTATTATGTGAGCAAGCGATTGCACGATGCCGAGACTCGCTACACAAGCATGGAGAAGCTGGTTTATGCTTTGATCCTTGCGTCAAGGAAGTTACGACCATACTTCCAGGCCCATAGAATTGAATTTCGTACAGCATATCAGCTGCGGTAAGTCCTTCACAAATCGGAGTCATGGGCAAGAATATTGAAATGGGCTGTGGAGTTGGGGCAATTTGACTTGGAATACATGCCCCGGACAATAATTAAAGGACAAGCCCTAGCTGATTTCTTGTTAAAATTTGACTCTGTTGTTGATGATAAGACTTTGGTGGTGCACCAGCCCCTCCACAGCGAGGAATCTCTGGAAGAATTCCCACATTCCTGGTGGATCTTGCATGTAGATGGGGCAGTTAACAATGGGGGAGCAGGGGAGGGCATAGTACTCGTGTCTCCGGAAGGCCATCATCTGATGAGCGCGATTCACTTCAAATTTTATGCGACAAATAATGATGCAGAGTATGAAGTATTGATTAATGGTCTAAAGATCACTTTGGAAATGGGGGTGCGAAACCTAATTGTAAAGAGTGATTCGGAGCTGGTGGTGAATCAGGTGAATGGGGGGTTTCAGGCGCGAGCCCCGCGAACAGAATTGTACTTGAGATGCACGCAGCGCTTGGTTGGAAAGTTCAGGGAGGTTAGGTTAGAATGTGTACCGCGGGAATAGAACAGCAACGCGGATGCTCTAGCAAAAATGGGGTCGCAGTAGGAGGCTATGTTGTTGGGATCTATACCTTTAGAAATCCAGGAAGTTCCTAGTATCCCGGAGATAGAGACAATGCAAGTAGATGAGGCTCCCAAGGAAATATGGATGACACCCATTCTTGCCTACATTCACAAGGGAACACTTCCAGAAGATAAGTTTAAGGCTCGGCGACTCCGCTACTAGGCTGCAAAGTATGTGGTGTATGATGGAGTTCTGTATAAGAGAGGCTTCAATCAACCGTTGCTCAGATTTGTTGATGAAGAAGAAGGGAATTATATTCTAAGGGAAGTGCATGAAGGAATTTGTGGTAATCACTCGGGGGTTAATGTAATAACCCCAATTTTTGAGAAATTTTGAAACCCTTATGAATAGTGTTTTTGCTGAACGAGAAAACTTTTCATGCCACGCTATGTAGGGGTTCTGTTATTGATCTTATGAGATATTATTAGCACTCTATGTGGTATATAAGTGTATGTAAAGATCGTCAGAATCCAATTCCGAACACTTTAATTTTTCCCGGAAATTCACAAGATACGGAGAGAATTGAGTATAAGGTAACAGGATAAAAAGGATTTAAATTAAAGGATTATAGGAGAGGATCATAAAAGGAATATAATATATTGAGAAAGGTTAAGGGAACCTAAGTAATAAGATCCCGGGTATGATCCCTCAAACGATAAACGAGAACGAAAGATAAGCGAACCGTAAAACAAATAAGTGACCAAGAGACAAGCTTGTACAAGAAGCCAGGGATTGTGACATCATCAAACCACAAGGTGTGGACAAGTGGGAGCATTATGACATGTGCAAGGTGACATAGGCATGACAAGAAAGGAAGGAGATGTGGTGACTTTTTAACCACACAAAACCAAGGGCAACTAGGTAATTCACTAAAACAAACAACAAAAATCAACCAACCAAAAGCAAATCAAGCCAAAACACAAAATTCTCTCTTCTTCTTCTTCATGCTCTCGGGTGGTTTTCTTAAAAAATGAAAGTCCAAGCTCCTCCACTTACTATTTAGCAAGGTAATTATCTAAGCTTCCCCATGGATAGTTACATACTTCCTATAAGTTTAAGCTTCTAATTCCAAGCCAATCTTTTTCTATAAATCATGAAAGAAGATGGTGAATAGTGTTTTCAAGAACTAAAATTTGTGTTCTTGAAGTTTTGTTTAGATTAAGCTTGGATAAGGACTTTAAGGGTGATTCCAAGCCATTCTCTTGATTCTCCACTCTCCAAGGAAGGTATAACTTCTCAAACCCTTAGTATTAAGTTTTGTTGGTTTGGATTTCATAATGTTAGATGATGGGTTAGTGTAATGAGTGTGTACTCATGATAGAGCTTTGTTTAGTAAATGGTTTTGTTGATTTTGGAGTTAGGAGTGATGCTTGTTAGATTTGAAGTTCTTGGTCACATTTTTGACTTGGTGTAGATGAATAAATTGGTAATATTGAGTTGATTTGGGGCTGTTGTGGTGTAGTTTAATTGGAGGTTTGATTGGGTTGTGAATTGGAGTTGATTTGTGGTTGGTATTGAATGGTTTAAAATTTGGGAAATCGCGTAAACATAGCCGTCGTAACGTCCGATTTCCTGTAGACTGTTTTTGTGCATAACATTAGGACCCGAGAACCCCCTGCTAGATTATCACCACTGCCATGTTTAGATAGCTCATGTTACGAGCTTCGTTTTTATATGTAGTTCGTTCGATTCCGATGCACGGTTTAGGAGAAACGACCGTTTCAAGTAACGGCGTTTCGCGAACGAAACTTTTCCCCTCGCCTTACTTTGAAACATAGGTTAAAGACCAATAAGGGTTAATTAATGTATGAAACATTTATGGTAAGTGTGTTAGGCAGTTGGTAAGACACTCGCGAAGGAATCGCTTTAAAACTCATAAAGGTTAAATTATTAAAAATGGTGGAGCCGAGGGTACCCGAGTGACTTAAGCGAATCAGTGAGCGCAGAACAAGCGTTAGAGTCTAAGTTAGTTAAAGTATAGATTTACAAGTGATTTTGGTTTAATTCCAACTTACTTGTTGTTTATAGGCTACCAGACTCGTCCCGAGCCATTCGTAACCCCCAGTCGCTCAGGCAAGTATTCTATCCGTTATACTGTTGTTGTGATGTATACATTTGTATATGCATGATCTTGCGATAAATGCATGTTGGTTATTTAGCAAATTCTTGCGATATATTGTAGCATGTGATATGGTATATATGCATGCCTGTTTCATATTCTTGAAATATATATCTGTTGGTTCAGTTGATAATACCTATGCTAGAGGATAGCGGTAACTTGCATATACCCTTAGTATAGGGACCCAAAGGTGAAAATATTTTCTAAAACCGGGAGTCGAGGATCCCGAGTAGATTTTGTATATATGGATATGGATATATATATATATATATATTTATATATATATATGGTCATAGTTTTCAAAACTATTAATCGAATAAGGTTTATTCGATAACTTTAATTTTATTTTATTATTGAATATTATTTCGAATATTATTCGAAGGCGTATGACTCCTTTTATTTATTTATTTGAATATTATTTCGAATATTATTCGAAGGCGTATGACTCCTTTTATTTATTTATTTGAATATTATTTCGAATATTATTCGAAGGCGTATGACTCTTTTATATTATTTATTGAATATTATTTGAATATTCATTCGAGGGCTTATGACTCTTTTATATTATTTATTGAATATTATTTGAATATTCATTTGAAGGCTTATGACTCAGTTTATATTATTTAATGAATATTATTTGAATATTCATTTGAGGATCTATGACTCCGATTATTTGCTGAGGTATATTCTTTATTTTATTAAAGAATAAGGTGTTAATAATCAAACTTATTTTCGACTATTCAAATAAAGATAATACTTTCATATAAGTATATCTTTGGTTATTTAATACTCGTTTCAAGTATAAGTTTTAATACTTCTACTTCAATTATTTTTATAAAGATTATTCTTTATGGGAATATTATTAAATAATAATATTTAGTCATTTTCTAAATATTCTGGGGACTGATTTACTTCATTAAATCAGCTTTACTCCAAACACTCTTTAAAGTATTTTCGAGTCTTCAAAATGATTTTTAAAGTCAGAGCGGATCCCAAAAAACTCATTTTTATATTTAAGATCTTCCTTTTTAAGGGGATTTAAATACTCGCTCAAAACCTGGGGAATCCGGCTCTGTGGTGTATTTTATATTCGCAACGAGGTTGCAGTTTTGGTAAATGAATTGATTACCTGCCCAATGTTCGGTAAGTAAGCCCATCTAATTGAGTCAGCATAAGCGACAGGCCGGGGTACGGTCTATGGAAGTGTAAGTGGCTGGGTGGCAGTCCATCAACGCGTGAGGGGCCGGGTAACGGTCTAGCGCGAGGTCCTAATGCGGCCAGGGTGATGACCGGTGAGGAATTCATCCATCTACAGTAGAAAAGGTTACTTATTGGTATCTTTGCCTGATCAACAAGATATCTGGTTTATGCCAAAATTCTTTTCCTTTCCAAAATTCATTGGATGTTTCAAACTCTGTTCATACTTTACATAACAGAGGTTCCAGGAAATGTTTAAGAGATATATATATATGGATATATATATATCGGGACTAAATAAAGTATGTCATAACTTCATTTCCTTTAATGATATTTTAAAGATGGAATCTATTCAAATCTTGTCTTGTAGTCTCATCTATGTGATGAACTTTTGAAACTGATTATAACTTGAACGGTGGTAGTTCAAGTAGTATTTGGGAAAGATATAAGTATATTGGGGTATCTTGTAACTTCATCTTTTAAACTTATATCTAGTTAATAATTGTCTTATAAATGACAAAGATTTTCAGAAAAATGTTGAGACAAGGTTAGATATATGAGATCACCTTGCAATGATATTTTTTTTATATATACAGTTATACACTGGGATTTTGTGTATATTATGCATGGAAGAGGACTTCCAATATTTTGAAAAGTATATATGTATATATACTGAATATTTTGCGACTTCATCGCATTAAGATATCAAACTTGGTTCATTTCTTTTGACCAAGACTTTCATGAGTACTATGAGAAGGCTCATATACTAGTAAGTATATACTAGTAATTATCTTACACACGATAAAAGATTCTAGTAAGTATCCATTTAGATACTTATATTATTGTTATCACTATATATTATCTTGCGAGCTGTAAGGCTCACTCTTGCTTTATTTCTTCATCACACAACAACAGTTAGGAAAGATGGCCAGACTCCAGCAGACCCAGCGCAAGCGCGTGGGAAGCGTCCCGCGTCTTCCCGTTGATGTTGTAGCTGCTATAGCTGCAGAGGTAGATCTATTGTAGATCAGACCATCTACTTTTGAGAATCAATTATGTATAATTATAACTTGTGGCAGATAATGACAATTAACTGTAAATTTATCAAGTAATCATTTTGGGTTGTAATAACTTTTAAATTGTGGATTCAAAGACTTGTACTTATTTAAATTTCATCTCTGAGACTATAACGGGTTGTGGTGTGTGTTAGTGTGGGGTCACAACATAAGGTTATTTATTATTAATTAAGTGAAGTGATATTGTGGAAAGAAAGACCGTGACGACCCGGATCCCCGACCCCGGATCTGGGGGTGTTACAGAAATGGTATCAGAGCTAAGCGTTATAAACCTCAGAGATGATGGGACGTTAAGATAATAAGTTAACTAAGATAATAAGAACTCTTGCCAAGTTCATAGTCGGGCTACCTAACGTAGCACTGACAGTTAAAACCCTTATGGGAACCCTTATAAATATCGTGATAGGAGCGTAGTTCGTTATCGTATATGGTAGCGGGACTCCGAACCCTGAGGTTGAGGAGCAACATCGCGATGATATTTTATTACTAATTGGAGATCGGATTGTGGATCCGATAGAGTGTCCTAATGCAGGACCGGATGATGTTGATATTGAGGATTTAGCGGTTGAGGATGTTGTCCTAGAAGGGATAGTTGTTGAGGAGGATCCCATGGAGGATCCTGACAGGATTGGATAAAGGACCACTGATGAATTGATGATCATGGTTTGGTCGACTACCAGAGGTAGGATTGGCCGGTCACTACCGGAGGTTCGTTCAAGTTGTAAAGATAGTAGCCCCTTTAACGCGGCTTACTCGTAAGACTGAGAAGTTCGAATGGACAGAGAAATGCGAGAACAACTTTCAAGAACTGAAGCAGAGGTTGGTGATGGCCCCTATGTTGGCGTTGCCGGATGGAAAAAGGAGATTTTGTGATTTGTAAGTGACGCTTCGCATAAGGAATTAGGGTGCTTCTTAGCACAGCAAGATAATCGCGTCTGCGTCAAGACAATTAAGGTAATATGAAATTCGATATCCCCGCCCATGAGCTTAGGCTCGTGGCAATAGTTTACCCTAAAGATTGGAGGCACTACTTGTATGGAGAGAAGTGCGAGAATTACCTAAGCCATAAGTGCTCTAGTACATTCTTATGTAGAAAGAGCTCAACATACGCCAGAGGAGGCGGTTAGAGCTAATCAAGAATTATGATTGGGAGATTCTTTATCATTCGGGGAAAGCCAATATGGTGGCTGATGCCCTTAGTAAAAAAGGAGAGACTCAAGATGATAATGTCTTTTGGAAAGTTTATAAGAGATTTTGAGAAAATGGAAATAGTAGTGAAGGTAACCGGAGCCGGTACCGAAAAGCTGTTTGAGATAGCAATACAGCCTGAATTATTGGAAAAGAACATATTGTGCCAGTAAAAGTGATGAATGAAGGCAGAGAGCCAACAAATAGATATGAGATTAATACCGAGAGAGATGATAAGGGAATAATGAGGTATTCCTATAGAATTTGGGTTCCAAATGTTTAAGAGCTTAAAGATGAAATCTTAGATGAAAGCTAGTTTGAGGAATAAGAGTTAGAGCAAACCCTGAACGTGATAGTCAGGGAGGTTGCCACCAAGACAAAAGGAACCCATAACATGATGAAGTGGAAAATGAGGATTTAAATTAAAAGATGACCCCAATTATGGGGAGTAGGATGAAACATTTCATACTAAGGAAACATAAAGTCGAGTAAGGAAAGGAGACCCGAGACGGTACTCCTATACGGCAATTCATGGACCTGTCTAGACAGAACTTAGACTATTATCCCCAACCACCACCTTGAGGAAACAATGCGGTGGGAAATTCTTTCATGACCTTTAAGTCGCTAAGCTCTCAGAGTTCCAAGGAACAAGCTGACCCAGTCGAGGCAAGAGCCTGGCTAAAGGAAATAGATGAATCATTTGAGATTCTAAATGATTGACGAACCACAAAGGACTGTTTTTGTCACTTACCCTCCTAAGGGAGAGACCACCCACTGGTGAAAGACCAAGAAAGGCATGGAGCAAGAGATTATAATAAACTGATTTAAGTCCAGTCAATTGTTTTCGGGAAAGTAATTCCCAAAGATAAGGAGATAGTGTAAAAGCTTTAGAGCCAGAACAAAGGCAGACAAGTATGATAAATTATGAATCTAAGTTGTAAAAGTTGTCAAGATTCGTTCTGAGGACACGAATCCAGAATGACGGGATGTTTGAAATCAATGCTTATATTGTGATTGGTTTGTGAAATAATGATAAGAGAAAGGAAAGTAAAAAAGAAACTGAAGTGGAAAGGAATATAAAGGCAATAGAGTTTGAGGAATGATAAGGGAGTTGGGTATTAGGAAACCCTAAAGACTCATAGCAATAGAAATAGAAAAGTATGTAATCGTCAGGATGATGATGATCCACCATGAGTTAAAATTGATGGTTGAAGGCATAAGAGATACATATATTGTACCCCCTTTAAGTTGGGAGGATTCGAGGAAACCTTGAGATAGTTCGAAGGATAAATATTGAGACACGGATAGACTGAGGCGACAAGAAAGTAAGAAATCAGGAAAAATTGGATGAAGGAAGTGACCTTCAATAATGTGAAATGTAAGACCGGTGGCTCGATACCCAGAAAGGGAGACGCCAGGTATGAGAGATATCCAAACATTGAGATGACTGTTGAGATAAACAACAAAAGTAAATAAGGAATTATTAAGAAGAGGTTCACGTTGAACATGACCAATATCTTCCAGAACATCCATGTTATCGTTACCAAATCAGGAAAGAAAAGCGGATGACCATTGTTATCTTTTGGAGGCCATATGGATTGACCTCAATTTGAATAAGGATGCTATTATGAAGTTAGGTATAGACTATCGAGGTGGGAATGATTGAATAAGATACCCATATCAGGGATATATGACTTTATTTATCCATGGAAGGATGCTTGTACCTTTTTAAAGGTGGAATTAAGGATAGAACATCGGTAACTTAAAACGAATCCTAGGGGAATGCATAAAGGTTGGCATTTCACCCTTGATAGGGATAGTATGAGTTTTGACAGTATGAATTGGAAAGCATTAAGGTAATAATAACCTTTAAGGATCAGTGGAGAAATTTTTCAGAAGTATATAGACAATGGTTCTAGTAATAGTGAATGGTATTTTGATATGCCCTGTATCTAGGGAATACAGGAGGAACGATTGAAGGATAACCTTAGAGGTTTTACAAGGAGAAAGGTAATATTCAAAATTCTCAAGAATAAAAATGTTGATAAAAGAAATATGACGTAATTATAATGGTGCCAAGTGGGGCACGTGTTAAACCACGAGAAAGTATGGATCGAACCAGTAAAGGTCGAAATTGTTCAGGGCAATTAGGACCTAAGAAAAAAGATGTTCTAAGTACGATCGAGAGTCAGTCGCGACAGTGATTAACCTCTAAAGACTGAGGCAATAACTTATGGAAAAATGGTGATTTTTTTTTTACTCATCAGATTTTAAGGAAAGCATTTTCACATAAGCTGTGATTGAAATAAGGTAGAAAATTTATTTGGAGGTGGTTAATGTGACATTGACTGTAAGGAAATTTTACTATCAGGAAAGGCCAAAGAGGTGGCCGACACTTTAAAGGTAAGAGGATAATTATAGGCGCTCGTGCGAGAGGAATACAGTGATGATGGTTAAAGCTGTGAAGGTTGTATTATGGTTTGGAAGATTGACATTCCTTCTGATGACTGTGCAATACCCGGCCGTAATAGTAGTTGGTAAAGGTTTAATTCGCGTAATCGCCATGAACGGGCTATCTATCTTAGAAGGTCCTATCTTGAGATAAGCCAGGACCATGTTTCAAAAAGGACTAGATGAACCCTTGAGTTAATTCTTCTATTTAGGGCGTATGATTAAGAATGGTATTAACCTGCTATCGTTGCTTTGATTGAAACTCTTCTGCACTTTTATCTGCTTCATGTCATGTATGTATGTCAGGATCAGGAGTGTTCTTCATGAATCAGGAATGGTGATTATGTTACCTCCTTAGAAGGATTTGATACGAGATGTATGGACTCTGTATGGTTAGCTATTAAGACTTCAGGGAAAATGAATGACTACAGTGGGTCAGTGGTGGACCATAGTAAGGCAGCAATGATTCTGCGAGTAGTGAGCTGATTACAACCATGAGAGTTGTATTGGAATGGGTGTTGAGATTGAGTACCACTAATCGGGTCGTGGTAGTGTATAAGTTATCATTGATAGACTAATTAAGTAGAGTATCTACCTGGTGAATTATTATTCTTTCTTATCAATAGAGAGTCGTATTATTATACGAGGAAGGTTGCGGTGCAAGCATAGAATTCTAGTAGCGATGATGTATAGAATGAGATCCCAGATTCGATTTTCGATGTCGAGGGAGTTTCAAAGGTGATTGTGTATAAGCTCGAGGAAGAGCATGGGTCCATAGAATGATGAACGGAATAGAAATATTTAGGCATGTGAAATAGGATGCTATAATACTTGATGCTGATATAAATACGTATATGTTTTGTTCTCCTATGATAAACCTCTATAGTTCAGAGGTAGGTTCCAAGCCAGATATTTTGTGGCAGTATATTTTTTTCATATATACAATTCTCTTCAGTTCGTTCTTTTCTCTTCTTTTCATTTCATGTAAGCTGAGAAGAACAACCCTTCCAGAAGGGGAGGTATTGCCGAATGACTATCTATCTGTGTGATAGAAGCCGAGTAGGATACCAGCTATTGTTTAATTGCTTGTCAAGTACTAAAGGCTGGCCACCTTCTGTACTAACTATGCGATATAACAAGTGTTCATGATCATAGTGATCTCTCAACAAATTCCTTTACTTCTATTTGATTGATCAAATTTTGGAAAATAGAAACAACTGAAAAGGGAGTAATAAAGTGGTGGTAGTATGCGGAATGGGAACACATTCGTGATACTAAGGTTGACGTGGTTATTAAAAGGTTATAGAACGCTAACAAGCAAAAGTATAACCAGTATAATATTAGGAACGGAAGGTAGTAGCGATTACGAACTGGAAAAGAATGGGTATTGAGAAGCAGAAGCTCTAATGTTAAAAGCAATAATGAGAGTCTGTGCAATAGACTTGAAAGAATTTGGAATGATCACTTAATTCGGATTGAGTTATCTTACGACAATAGATCATATGTCATTATCGAGATGTCGCCTTATGAGATCATTGAGGGAAGACAATGTCGATCTCCCTTATGTTAGGATGAAGTTGTAGAGCGCAAGATGCTCGGACCCGCAGTAGTCCAAAGGACCAAGGATATGATAGATCTAATCAGAGGACGGCTGGTAGTAGCCCAAGATGGTCATGATAAGTATGTTTATTTGACACGAAAGGATAAAGAGTATGAAATAGGGGACCTAGTAATGTTATAGGTATCCCTTGGAAAGGATTGATGAGGTTCGGAAAGAAAGGAAAGCTAAGTCTACAATTTGTTGGACCCTTGGATATATTAAGACGTTTGGGAAGTTAGCATATGAGCTAGCCCTAACCCCGAACATGTAGCAGGTCGTAACGTGTTTCACGTATCAATGTTAAGGAAGTGTAATTCAGATGCCAGATAAATAGGGGCATATGAGCGCATAGATATGCAACCCGACGTAACCTATATGGAGCAACCAGGAAGGGTTATAGAGTGAAAAGGAACAAGTGCTTAGGAGAAGGATTATCAAACTAGGCAGAGTTTGGTGGTAGAACCACAATGTGGGAAAATTGACTCGAGAGTTAGAAAATGTAATGCTAAGAAAGTATCCCCATTTGTTTTCTATCTGATTCCGGGACGGAATCCTTTTAAGGAGGGGAGACTGTAATAACCCCAATTTTTGAGAAATTTTGAAACCCTTATGAATAGTGTTTTTGCTGAACGAGAAAACTTTTCATGCCACGCTATGTAGGGGTTCTGTTATTGATCTTATGGGATATTATTAGCACTCTATGTGGTATATAAGTGTATGTAAAGATCGTCAGAATCCAATTCCGAACACTTTGATTTTTCCCGGAAATTCACAAGATACGGAGAGAATTGAGTATAAGGTAACAGGATAAAAAGGATTTAAATTAAAGGATTATAGGAGAGGATCATAAAAGGAATATAATATATTGAGAAAGGTTAAGGGAACCTAAGTAATAAGATCCCGGGTATGATCCCTCAAACGATAAACGAGAACGAAAGATAAGCGAACCGTAAAACAAATAAGTGACCAAGAGACAAGCTTGTACAAGAAGCCAGGGATTGTGACATCATCAAACCACAAGGTGTGGACAAGTGGGAGCATTATGACATGTGCAAGGTGACATAGGCATGACAAGAAAGGAAGGAGATGTGGTGACTTTTTAACCACACAAAACCAAGGGCGTCTAGGTAATTCACTAAAACAAACAACAAAAATCAACCAACCAAAAGCAAATCAAGCCAAAACACAAAATTCTCTCTTCTTCTTCTTCATGCTCTCGGGTGGTTTTCTTAAAAAATGAAAGTCCAAGCTCCTCCACTTACTATTTAGCAAGGTAATTATCTAAGCTTCCCCATGGATAGTTACATACTTCCTATAAGTTTAAGCTTCTAATTCCAAGCCAATCTTTTTCTATAAATCATGAAAGAAGATGGTGAATAGTGTTTTCAAGAACTAAAATTTGTGTTCTTGAAGTTTTGTTTAGATTAAGCTTGGATAAGGACTTTAAGGGTGATTCCAAGCCATTCTCTTGATTCTCCACTCTCCAAGGAAGGTATAACTTCTCAAACCCTTAGTATTAAGTTTTGTTGGTTTGGATTTCATAATGTTAGATGATGGGTTAGTGTAATTAGTGTGTACTCATGATAGAGCTTTGTTTAGTAAGTGGTTTTGTTGATTTTGGAGTTAGGAGTGATGCTTGTTAGATTTGAAGTTCTTGGTCACATTTTTGACTTGGTGTAGATGAATAAATTGGTAATATTGAGTTGATTTGGGGCTGTTGTGGTGTAGTTTAATTGGAGGTTTGATTGGGTTGTGAATTGGAGTTGATTTGTGGTTGGTATTGAATGGTTTAAAATTTGGGAAATCGCGTAAATATAGCCGTCGTAACGTCCGATTTCCTGTAGACTGTTTTTGTGCATAACATTAGGACCCGAGAACCCCCTGCTAGATTATCACCACTTCCATGTTTAGATAGCTCATGTTACGAGCTTCGTTTTTATATGTAGTTCGTTCGATTCCGATGCACGGTTTAGGAGAAACGACCGTTTCAAGTAACGGCGTTTCGCGAACGAAACTTTTCCCCTCGCCTTACTTTGAAACATAGGTTAAAGACCAATAAGGGTTAATTAATGTATGAAACATTTATGGTAAGTGTGTTAGGCAGTTGGTAAGACACTCGCGAAGGAATCGCTTTAAAACTCGTAAAGGTTAAATTATTAAAAATGGTGGAGCCGAGGGTACCCGAGTGACTTAAGCGAATCAGTGAGCGCAGAACAAGCGTTAGAGTCTAAGTTAGTTAAAGTATAGATTTACAAGTGATTTTGGTTTAATTCCAACTTACTTGTTGTTTATAGGTTACCAGACTCGTCCCGAGCCATTCGTAACTCCCAGTCGCTCAGGCAAGTATTTTATCCGTTATACTGTTGTTGTGATGTATACATTTGTATATGCATGATCTTGCGATAAATACATGTTGGTTATTTAGCAAATTCTTGCGATATATTGTAGCATGTGATATGGTATATATGCATGCCTGTTTCATATTCTTGAAATATATATCTGTTGGTTCAATTGATAATACCTATGCTAGAGGATAGCGGTAACTTGCATATACCCTTAGTATAGGGACCCGAAGGTGAAAATATTTTCTAAAACCGGGAGTCGAGGATCCCGAGTAGATTTTGTATATATGGATATGGATATATATATATATATATATATATATATATATATTTATATATATATATGGTCATAGTTTTCAAAACTATTAATCGAATAAGGTTTATTCGATAACTTTAACTTTATTTTATTATTGAATATTATTTCGAATATTATTCGAAGGCGTATGACTCCTTTTATTTATTTATTTGAATATTATTTCGAATATTATTCGAAGGCGTATGACTCCTTTTATTTATTTATTTGAATATTATTTCGAATATTATTCGAAGGCGTATGACTCTTTTATATTATTTATTGAATATTATTTGAATATTCATTCGAGGGCTTATGACTCTTTTATATTATTTATTGAATATTATTTGAATATTCATTTGAAGGCTTATGACTCAGTTTATATTATTTAATGAATATTATTTGAATATTCATTTGAGGATCTATGACTCCGATTATTTGCTGAGGTATATTCTTTATTTTATTAAAGAATAAGGTGTTAATAATCAAACTTATTTTCGACTATTCAAATAAAGATAATACTTTCATATAAGTATATCTTTGGTTATTTAATACTCGTTTCAAGTATAAGTTTTAATACTTCTACTTCAATTATTTTTATAAAGATTATTCTTTATGGGAATATTATTAAATAATAATATTTAGTCATTTTCTAAATATTCTGGGGACTGATTTACTTCATTAAATCAGCTTTACTCCAAACACTCTTTAAAGTGTTTTCGAGTCTTCAAACTGATTTTTAAAGTCAGAGCGGATCCCAAAAAACTCATTTTTATATTTAAGATCTTCCTTTTTAAGGGGATTTAAATACTCGCTCAAAACCTGGGGAATCCGGCTCTGTGGTGTATTTTATATTCGCAACGAGGTTGCAGTTTTGGTAAATGAATTGATTACTTGCCCAATGTTCGGGAAGTAAGCCCATCTAATTGAGTCGGCATAAGCGACAGGCCGGGGTACGGTCTATGAAAGTGTAAGTGGCTGGGTGGCAGTCCATCAACGCGTGAGGGGCCGGGTAACGGTCTAGCGCGAGGTCTTAATGCGGCCAGGGTGATGACCGGTGAGGAATTCATCCATCTACAGTAGAAAAGGTTACTTATTGGTATCTTTGCCTGATCAGCAAGATATCTGGTTTATGCCAAAATTCTTTTCCTTTCCAAAATTCATTGGATGTTTCAAACTCTGTTCATACTTTACATAACAGAGGTTCCAGGAAATGTTTAAGAGATATATATGTGGATATATATATATCGGGACTAAATAAAGTATGTCATAACTTCATTTTCTTTAATGATATTTTAAAGATGGAATCTATTCAAATCTTGTCTTGTAGTCTCATCTATGTGATGAACTTTTGAAACTGATTATAACTTGAACGGTGGTAGTTCAAGTAGTATTTGGGAAAGATATAAGTATATTGGGGTATCTTGTAACTTCATCTTTTAAACTTATATCTAGTTAATAATTGTCTTATAAATGACAAAGATTTTCAGAAAAACGTTGAGACAAGGTTAGATATATGAGATCACCTTGCAATGATATTTTTTTTATATATACAGTTATACACTGGGATTTTGTGTATATTATGCATGGAAGAGGACTTCCAATATTTTGAAAAGTATATATGTATATATACTGAATATTTTGCGACTTCATCGCATTAAGATATCAAACTTGGTTCATTTCTTTTGACCAAGACTTTCATGAGTACTATGAGAAGGCTCATATACTAGTAAGTATATACTAGTAATTATCTTACACATGATAAAAGATTCTAGTAAGTATCCATTTAGATACTTATATTATTGTTATCACTATATATTATCTTGCGAGCTGTAAGGCTCACTCTTGCTTTATTTCTTCATCACACAACAACAGTTAGGAAAGATGGCCAGACTCCAGCAGACCCAGCGCAAGCGCGTGGGAAGCGTCCCGCGTCTTCCCGTTGATGTTGTAGCTGCTATAGCTGCAGAGGTAGATCTATTGTAGATCAGACCATCTACTTTTGAGAATCAATTATGTATAATTATAACTTGTGGCAGATAATGGCAATTAACTGTAAATTTATCAAGTAATCATTTTGGGTTGTAATAACTTTTAAATTGTGGATTCAAAGACTTGTACTTATTTAAATTTCATCTCTGAGACTATAACGGGTTGTGGTGTGTGTTAGTGTGGGGTCACAGCATAAGGTTATTTATTATTAATTAAGTGAAGTGATATTGTGGAAAGAAAGACCGTGACGACCCGGATCCCCGACCCCGGATCTGGGGGTGTTACAGTTAACTCATTAGCAATGAAAGTTTTATGCCAAGGATATTATTGGCCTACGATGAAAGAAGATACGGTGAATTTCGTCAGAGCATGTGATCGCTGCCAACGCTTTGCAAACTACTCATCTATGCCAGCGACGCTCTTGACATCTATGGTAAGCCCGTGGCCATTTTCCATGTGGGGAATAGATCTTATTGGTGAGCTCCCCAAGGCTAAAGGGGATGTCAAGTATGCGGTAGTCACGGTTGATTACTTTACTAAATGGGCAGAAGTAATGCCGTTGGCGAGTATCACCGCAAAGAAAATTAGAGACTTTGTTTTCAACTCCATCGTGTGCAGGTTTGGAATCCCTTACAAGCTTGTGTCGGATAACGGAAAGAAGTTTGACAGCAAAGAATTACGACAACTATGTGAGGATCTGAAAATAAAGAAGGAATTTGCAGCAGTCTTGAAAGGCATATGTCATAGCCTACTCGTTTATTCGAGTATTTAACTCAACTCAAATAAGAATGTAATAAGTAAATAGTGGATCTATCATCAGAGAGATCTCACAAAGTAACATCTGTCAAAGAATAAAGAAACATTGTTCATCTGCAGACTTGAAGATTCACTGGAAGAAGTTCAAGAATTTGATCATGCCTCAGTGATATAAATCAAGATCGTGGATTTAATCAAGTGACAGAGATCTCGTCAGGGTATCATTTATTACAAGGATTCAATCAGAACAACAAAGTCAAGACATGAAGAAACGTCACGAAAGTTAGTCACTCATGAACCAGACAGTACATCGAGTGTCAGCATTGAAGTGGCGGAATTGATTCATAAGTCTCAGTGACTTTCAGAAGATTGTCAGAAGAATGGATGCTGCTCAGGGTTAGTATTAATTCTCTATTAATTAATTAAGTCATATAATTTAATTATGAAAATAAATTATATCTGCAAAGATTAATTTATTTGATTAATTAAATTAATTGATTAATTAATTCTGAATTAATATTAAGGTTTTTCAGAATTTTAATTGATTAAAATCTGTTTTAATTCTAAAAAGACAACTGATTGTACTAGTATGACAATCGGTATGACAATTGATTGTCATACCGAAAGTCATGCTAATTCAGTTGATTGTCTTGATAGAATTATTATTTAGATTAAAATCACTTATTAATTCAGTAAGACAATTTCATTTGAACTAATATGACAATCGGTATGACAATCAATAGTCATACCGAAAGTCTTGCTAGTTCATTTTAATTGTCTTGCTAGCTCTAAAAGATTGTCACACCGAAAGTATTATTGGACAAATGATTGTCATACCAGTTCATTTAATCTCGGCTGTGTTGATTAAAAAGCAGAAGAAGCATCCAATTAAACACACATATATACAGAGAACAATCAAACAGAAGCCAAGAACAAAACAGAGAAAAAGCAGCCAAATATTTCATCTTATCTGCTAATTCAAGATTACAATTTCTAGCTTGTAAAGTTAAATCCAATCAACTAGAAATCACTCTCTTGTTCTTGTGTATCAATCTAGCGGATTAAAATCCCTAGAACTTAATCTCAAATCGCATTTAGCATTTGATCTTTTAATTACAAAAATAGAAAAAGTTCATGTCGAATTTATTCTAGATTTGTAATAATTGATTTGAGATTAATCCCTTGTAACCGATACCGTAGTTGTAACACCTTTCAAGTTTAATAAAAGTTTTATTTAACTTGAATTTTGTTTCACAATTTTATTCCGCATTTTATTCGACGAAACGGTATTGTTTGCATTCAACCCCCCCTTCTACAAACAAATTGGGACCTAACAAGTCTATCATCCTCAAAGCAATGGGCAGATAGAGGCCATGAATAAAATAATAAAGCATACCCTCAAGACCAAACCGGAAGATCGTAAAGGGAATTGGCCTGAAGAACTCCCGAAAGTGATGTGGTCCTACAACACTACTCTACGATCTACTACGGGAGAAACTCCATTTATGTTGACTTACGGCTATGAAGCTATGGTCCCCGTCAAAGTTGGTTCTGGATCACTTCGCAGAGATTGTTATATGGAAGAAGATGCAGAGGTTAATTAAAGGCTTCATTTGGATCTCTTGGAAGAAACAAGGGAAAATTCTCAGCTGAGACTTGCGGCGTATCAACAGCGTGCCGCAAGGTACTATAACAAGAAGGTAAAGGGACAACTGCTGAAGGTAGGAGATCTGGTGCTCAGGAAAGTGATGCCAAACATAAAGAATACCCAACATAGAGTGTTTGGAGCTAATTGGGAAGGACCATACAAGATAAAAGCAATATTGTGGAAAGGGACTTATCACTTTGAGGATATGGAAGGAAAGTTGGTTCCGCGAGCGTGGAATACGGAACATCCCCGAAAGTATTTTCAGTAAGGCGCGGCTTTGGCCCCTTACATATCTTTTTATTATATACTTAGGGTTGTGCCCAGATTATATACTAAAAGTAAAATAAATTCCTCCTAGCCTAGGGGGTAGTGCATGTATTACTTACCTTAGAACTGGTTGAAGGATCATTTCTTCGAATAAATTCCCCACAGAGCATAGTAGTCGTGGGACTGGTGCACTTTTGACACTAGAGCGCATTATTAATAAAAACTTTGAAATTTTCCAAAGGGTTGTTTAATTGTTGATTTTCTTAGCTCTTTGACGTGTCCTAATCACAGGACGCGCCCTGAGGAATAGTTCTATATATATATTGGTAGAGGCAATGATTGATAAAGGGAACAACAAAACTTAAATAAAAATGGAACTAAGACGCGTCTTGTGACAAAGGATGCGCCCAACTAATCATGGTTGATGCTCCTTCAATTTTGTGCTCTAATTTTGGCACTCCATTACTAAAAACTCGAACGTGTCTCCAAGAAGGACGCGTCCAGTCTGAGAAATTGAAAATATCTTTAGAAGTAAAGGGTAGACGCGTCAAGACACTAGGATGCGCCCCTCATGTTTTGTGCCTTATCTAAAATGCACAAGTACAGCATGATATCATGCTCGTTAAGAATATACTATCCAGGAAATTCAAACACAAAACAAATAAAGACGCGCCCAATTAAAGAGGACGCGCCCATTAAGGACATTTATTTGTTTTAAATATGTGATAGTAAAGAAAATAATAACAAGTTTTAAAAGGCGACGCGTCCTCAACATAGGACGCGCTCAGATATCTGACAAAACATGATAGTCAAGAAAGTAAAAATCTGCATGATTGAGGCAAAAAAGGCTTTTTAAAAATACAAGAAGATGAAATCCAGAAAACGACAATCAAAGTTTATAACTTGCAAGGCTTAAAAGGGGCCCACACCCTTAAAATAGCTCAGATAAAAAACTTCGTAAATAGATATAGGACGCGTCCTAAGCAGGAGGCGCGTCCTGAGGCTTATCCTGGTTGTCTGTTGGAGGAGGCTGTGTGTTAAGAGGAGAAGGCGCAGGAGACGCGTCATCCTCTTCCAGACCAAGGATGATCCTCTTGTTTTTAATGGAATCTCCAGCCCTGATTCTGAAATCACTTACCCATTTCTAGGTGTCTTCATCAACCTTAGAGAAAGTGTATTCTGGGTCATTTGCTATGAACCCAGAACACCACTCTTCGAAACCGGCTGCAAAACCATATGGATATACCAGCTTTTTCTCCTCCTTCCATCCATGCAGTATGTCATCGTTCAGAGTGTCAAGCTCCAGCTGCATTGCGAAATTCAGAGAGATTACATCCTCCATAACCTTCTACATAGAGGTGACATTGCCTTCCAGCATCGCTTTCTCACCCTCAAGACGCGTCATGTCCTCCTGCAGGCGCTTGATCTCGACATCTTTTTCTTAGGCGAGAAAATTGATGTACTTTTCTAAGGATTTGATCTTGGCTTCATCCTGGCTTTTGGCAATATCAGTGACGGCAAGGTGCGCCCTGAGCCTAGCAGCCATGTTGGCACTTTGCCTAGCATGCAGGTGGAGCTCGGCTGCAGCCCTTTTAATGGCTTGTTCTATTTGCTCCTCTGTCCTGAAAGTCCAGCCTCAAACTTCATCTTCAGTGAAGTCGCCAGCTGAGGACGCGCCCAGATATCGGAGAACGAATGATTGCTCATCTGGCACTACTTTCTGACGCTTTGAGGGCGCGTCTTCCTTCTCAGGGATGTCCAATACTATAGTTTCGGCAATTTTTGGTGGAGGGGAAGGAGTCACAGCAGCAGTAGGGCTCTTAGCCTTTGGATCAGATTTCACATGAACCTGCTTCCTGGCTCTCAGTTTTTTGGTAGATCCAATAGCAAATCCTTTTGGAAGAGAAGTCATATATGTGACATAAACATGTAAAAACGTTAGCCAAATAAGGTAGACGCGTCCTGATAGTAGGACGCACCGAGAACATAATTTAAAGATTGTCAATGCATAAATGTCAATTAGAATGCATATAAAGACATGTAAATGCATGAAGATATGTCAGGAAAAATATATGCAAAGACATGAAGAGTGCATGTATATATGTGACGATGACGCGTCATAAACATACGACGCATCCTATTGAAGGACACATTGACTATATCGTGGATTATAAGGAAAATATGAGTGACCTGCTAACGATGTCAGTCACAAATATTACAGGAAGACGCACCCTAAAACTAAGGCGCGCCCAAAACAAAGACACGTATGTAGGAAACGCCTGTAAATCAGATTAAGTTTTGCGTGTAAAAGGAAAGACAAATATACGCATAATACGTCAAAGAAATATGACGCGTCCTACGAATTTTGGTGAGTTGGTACTTTTAAAATGAGAAGCTGATTTTGTAGCTTTGGACGCGTCCAAAGATGGATGACGCGTCCTCTCTCATATATACTTACCTTGTTCTAAGTCAAATTGCTTACTGATATCAATCTCAACCACTTCTGCGGCACTAAGGCCCCTGGCTTTTTCTGAGGCTGTGAGAACAGGTTTGCCATTATAAAACTCGCGGAATTTGCAGACAGAACCAACCCGGGTGGACAATGCGCCCACTAGTTTGAGGTTGTCTTCTGTGATCATATCTTTGAGATTGAAATGCTCCTCAGCATATTTTAAGACTTTCTCCGCTCTTTAATTATTTTTTTCCTTTTAGTTCTCTTTGGGTTCTTTTGTCTAGAAGAAGAGAGAAGAAAAGTGAGTAATACAACGATGTGGGAAAAAAAAGAGGACGCGTCTTAAATATAGGAATCGTCCACAAAATGAAACTTACTTGGCTCAAGGTTAAAACGAATACGGGCTCGCTTTACATCAAAGATGTAGAAGAAGGGATCCTTCCAGTCTCCTTCGTGGCTGATCTTCCCCTCGTTGAAACCTTTATTATTTAGCCATTTGTTGACTACAAGGAAATGATAGCCTGGGATGGATTTTCTGATACTATAGAAATAGCTGAATTCCTTCATGGAGGGCGCGTCCATTACGATATTATGATACATCATGTACAAAGCCCAAGAAAGTTTGTAAGAGTTAGGAGATAGTTGTACAGGTGCTACGTCGTACCATCTCAAAATTTTCTTGATAAATGGGTGTAAGGGCGCGCCCACACCTAGGGAGATTAATTTTGGTGTAAGCACCATTCTGGGAATCCTTTGATTTCCAATGTTAAATATGTGTGGCCTCATTGTTCGAAGAGGGCGCGCCTAGATGCCCTCCATATCATAATACTTCATGCACCACTAGATCTCCAGGTCAGTCACGGTGGAGTCAAGAGCTACGTAAGCTAGCTTGTTTTTTTCCTTCGAGCATTTTTCTCTGCCTCAGTTAGGGTATGAAGTTTTGTCCAGTCATAAACCACTTCAACATCTGAGGGTTCCCAGTGTTCTAGGGGAGGATCGGATTTTTTAGGAGACACGAAATATTTTTCAGGGTCAAGAATCCTCCTCTCAAATTCACTTACGCTAAGAGGGGACGCGTCCTGAGAGTATGACGCGCCCTGAGAGGGAGACGCGTCCTCAGTAGCTTTATGTTGTTGGGGTTTGCTAGATGATGGATGGATTTCATCATCGGTCCAATCCTCCATGGCCGCTCTAGTATTAAGGATTGGGGTTCTCTTTCATTTTGTTATTCTCTTTCCTTTTCTAGAGCTTAAAGGAACATGATCCATAGAGTCGGAGCTGGAATCTGAAATTATAGAAATCTTTGATTTGAGAGATTCAAAGACGCGTGTTTCTGCTTCAAGAAAGGTACTCGTCCTGTGAAATTTAGGGAGTTCAGGTTTTAAAGAGATCGAATGTGGGGAGTAAATCCCAAGGCATTTGTTGAGAACTTTGAATGGATGGAAAGGTGATGAAGATGACGCGTCCTCCAGCTAAAATAAGAAGGAAGAAGATCTTGAGGACGCGTCCATGTTTATAAAAAAATATATACTGAAAATATGTAAAAGACAGCAAGGGCTAAGGAAAGATTGTGAGGACGCGTCCTAAATGTCTATCGCAGGAAGTATGTTGGGGTGACGCGTCCTAGGTGAACAAGTGTGTCTATGTAGTTCTTGGTTGAAACAACTTAAATTGTAGTAAAATATAGGACGCGCCCTGAGCGGTAGGCGCGTCCATAACCGTGGAGATATAGCAGAATATGAAACGATTATAGTCAATTTGGGGAAATTCAATTAAAACCCTAGAAACATGCAATTTCGGAATCAAATAGGCAAAACATGATGCTTTGATAGATATATACACATATACATACAAAAGGAAATGAAGAACAGTTAAAGTAAAAATGAAGCATATGAACGGTTTTTTGCTTATTGCGGTTGGATTACTCGACCAAATAAAGAAATAAAAGATGATTTACGTACCTCGTAGGTTGGGGGTTGGATTAAGCTAAAGAAATCGAGAAATGGCCGGCTGAATCATCGGGGTTTTGAACCTAAAGCTTAGTGGCGGCGGCGATGGCGGTTTCCTGAGAGAGAAAAGAGGAAAGTGATAATGATGTGGTGTGTTAGGGTATTTATAGGAAAGTGGGTGGATGACGTGTGTGCCAGCTGTCACGCAACGATCAGTTGTGAAAACCTTGGGTGCGTCCAGGGTGTTAGGACGCGTCCTGATGTTTAGCAATGAAACAATCCAAATTTTGGCTTATGGTCTTAAGTAAAATTCCAATTTTGTTTTTAACAGCAAATGGAATTTGGGGGGTAGTTGTTCCACCCAAAATTTGGCATTGGTTTGACTCGGGTCAAATGCAGATTAATTGTAGTCAAACTCGGTATTGCATTGTAGAAGGAGAGGACGCGTCCAGGCACGCAGGACGCGCCCAACTTGGAGGAGGGTGCCTTACAAGGGATGGCCTTATAATAGGAAAGCTTGGAAGTGCAGGGACGCGCCCTGGAGCTTTGGACGCGTCCAATGTGCTGGAAACATTTGACAGTTATGTTTGTCTGGCCGTGAAGGTTGGATAAACCACTCAGAGAGAAAGGACGCGTCCTGATATGCTGGATGTCAGGGAAGGTAGTTGCTAGAAGAACAAATACAAGTTTCATGGGGGTTAGGGCGCGCCCAATATCTTAGGACACGTCCTATGAGTGGTAGATGCATTCTCGAGGGTGACTTCAGGATAAAGCTTTTATGAAAAGGAGCAATGAAGATTATTTTTACTAACATATTTGTTACAGGTACTCTTTGAAGAATTCCCTCCTTGAGACGGTAAAGGAGGGGGATACCCGTGAAAATCTTGAAGGCCTCTAGGGGTATGCCTGATGATTGAAGGCCTCCTCCTGTATTCAACGGGTGTCCTCGTTGGGGATGCGGGGTTAACATTGGTGTGTGCTTTGGGAACTCTGTTCTTGTATTCAACGGGTGTCCTCGTTGGAGAACTTTGGAGTCATCCTGCACTTTGCACCCAAGAGCTTGGGATCACATGTCCTGTTATCTGGTGGGTTATCCTCATTCGGGGGACAGGGATGCGTCCAGCACTTGGGATGAGTCCGGCGATTAAGGACGAGTCTTGGGCCTCGTGGTTGGGCCTCATAGTTGGACATACCTAAAGCTAGCGGAAGATGGATTCTGGATGGGCTTCTACCGGGCCTAGGAATAAGAAGTCTAAGCCCATTAGATTTCTTGTTCCACAAGAACTACGTCAGGCTTGATCCCTATATAAAGGGTACGTAGGCACATTGAGATGGTAAGAAGTTGAGAGCTGATAAGGGAGCCACCACTTACTCTGATCAATCTCAGTCTAAAACAACCACAAACCACCACACACCGCTTGATTTTTCAGCGAAGAACCACCATCATAGATCTTAATTCCGGCGAGAAACCTCAATCTTTGTTGTGACCAAATTCCTCCGTCAACAGTTTTTAAATTATATGTATGTTGTTATATATGTATTTTGTTATGTCTTTCATATTAAGTAGTGGGATAGGATACTTAACTAAATTAAAAGACTGAAAATTTTAAAAATAAGTGGAAAATATGGTTCACAATATATTTATATATTTTTTTAAAATTTCTTAGCATGCATTTGGTCCATGCTAAGTGGGCCTCTATGAAATTCTCACTGTGTTTATGTGGTTAAGATTGGCATGGGTTCACGTATCTCTTTATTTGGGTAACATTTCCTCTAATACGAAGATTATGTGGCCCAAGAGATATGTGGTTTTTATTTCAATTTAATAGAATGGGATAACAAATTTGCTATAGTTGTTGTATTTTGCAATTACAGATGTTTTTAGTATTTCTATGCACGTTGAGTAAGGGTATTAGTCCAAAATAATGTATTCTCGCAAATCTCTTTTTCTCGGGCCGTGGTACAAGTGTACTGCTGAATTGGGTGCTTTAGTCAAAGTTTAGGCTTTATATGTGAATCTTTTAAATGTGGAAAATTCATACTTATAAATAATATTTTTACCGTGTTTTGTTTTGTTTTTTGTTTAAAACAAAACAAAACAAAGCTTTATAACTAATTTCATAGTTATATAATTAAAGAAGAATTATTGAAAAATTAGAAATAAAAATCTAAAGTTTAGCCTAAATTTCCTTGATGGGAAAGATCAATCCCATAATCTGCTCCGTTCTGAATATAACATAAAAAATTATTTGTTTCGAGATTGCATATCTCTCTAATATAAAAAAATCATCATCATCAATTCATCATCTTATTTTGTTTTTTTCTTCTGTAAAAGAACAAGTACAGTGTGCAGATCCCACAACTCCCATGAATTTATCATGTACCCCCATTTTTTTAATCCATGTCCAAGATCACCCCCTTTATTTTTATGACATGATAATAATGTTAGTAAAATTTTGTGTGTTACATTGAATATGCTCTACCGTGTACTATCTATCTATATTTTAATAAACTAAACATTAAAATTTTGGTAGTGGGTCGATCAGTACTTGTTAAATTACTTAATTACCCCTACTTAATTATTCTAATTCTAATTATTGGGAAGATAAATTCTAATTCTAATTGATATTAAAGTGAACTTCTTCTATTATTTTACCAATTTTAATTTAATTTTATATCAAACTCTATATCTGTAATATCCCATATTTTGAGATATTATTATTATTATTAGTTGAAATTATTTATGTGATTTTTATGTGAATTTTAGTGAATTATATGATAATTGAAATTGATGTTTGGCTGTTTATATGTGATATTCTTTGAGTATTCTAATTTTTATATGTCTAGAATAAAATATAGATAATAGTGATATTTTTTCGATCATTTTTGGACTGTTATATGATTTTATAATGATTTATGGATTTATTAATTATTTTCTGAGTAATTATAAAACTATTTTATTAAGCCGGGAATCGTCCAACTTCAACCGTTTTTACGTTTTTACAACCCGAAACTCTTCAGAAAACTCCTTTCTAACCTAATCTAGCAATTCCGGACATTTTTCGTGTTTTAACTTTTTCAATCCGGAGTACGGTTTGATCCGTGCGCTTCCCGGCGCAAAAATTTCTATACGATAATCATTTCAGTAGATCAACAAAACCCGTATTCTCGAGAGACGGGATATTTTTTACATTATTTTCTCATAGGGTGTTTTATAAGAAGCTCGGTTTTGATAATTATCCAAATCTGGTATTAAATTTGATCGTTTTTATAGTTACTTAGGGGCTAAATAATCTATTTTTGAATCTAATATATAAGTGTAAATTCAGTATTCAATTTCAGAATGTTTCAAAAATCATGAAACTTATATTTTATTAGTATTTGAATATTTTGAGAATTTTAAAATTATTTCGGAAATTTTTTCGAGTTATATTTACCCGCACGTTTGTTCGTTAAATCGTAAAATGCGGATATGACGCACGATTTATAAATGTTTTAAAAATTATGAAAAATTTATTTTATTAGTTTTTAAATATTCTGAGAATTTTTGAAATATTTCGATTTCATAAAAATTATCGGAGTGGGCCCCTATCGGGACGTAACACCCCACAAAAATCAGACTTTTATTTTTATAAAATTGTGGGACTTTCAAATATTTTATATTTTCGCATTTTTGAAATACTCATAATTTTTGAAAATTTTTGATATAAATTTTATATTTATTTGATTAAATATTATTCCCCGTTATTTATTAATTTTGGGCTAATTTTTATTATGTTGTATTAATTTTTAGTTAAAAGAAAAAGAAAAAAAAAAGAAAAAGAAAAACGTGTCACCAAACCCCCGCCCCACCTGCCCCCTACCGCGTTAACCTCTCCTTCGTGTAGTTTTGTGTTTAACAGAGATTACCCCACTCTCCTCTCCGTCTCTCCTCTTTGTTATATATTTTTATTTATTTTTAATTTTCAAAAATTCATATCTTCTCAACTGTCCGTCCAAATTTCAATTGTTATATATATAAACGATCAGCGCTTCGATACCTACTCATAGGTATATATATTGCAAGGTTTTGAGAAGAAAAATTTGCGGAGCATATTTTCCGTTTTAATTTATTTTCGGGGCATAAAAAAGGAGTTTGACGGTGTTGATTACTCCGCATGGCATCTCGGCGTCTATATATCTATTGCTATTAATATCGGATTTTTCAGGAGATATTTTCCGGACATCAGATATTCTCTTCGGGGTGATCAGAATTTAAAATTTTGCGTAACGATTCTGAAATTCTGCCTTCGTACTTATGTATATTATAGCATGTTAGTGTTTATATATTTATTTCATAAATTTCAGAAGTTGTTGTAGAAGTCGTTTTTGACCATGTTTTTATTTCTGGCGTGTTTATACGTGCAAATATAAATTATTGTGTGTTTTAAATTTATTGATTTTATTATAGTACAGTCGGATTGTGTTGTTTGGGATTGATTTTGAGGGGTATGACCCCGGGAAAAGTCCATTTTACAAAGACGTTATTTCGAATATTTTTCTAAAATATTTATTTCAATTTCAAATTATTATCTTTTATTATTTTCAAAAATCATAATTTGATTCAATTATTATAATTTGTTTTGATTTATTCTTATTTTATTCGTAATAAATAGACCGTCCGTCCGTTTAATACGAAACCAACGCGTATAGACTCAAAAAAATATTCCGCTTTTATTAAAAATACTTTCGAGACCCAAATTCTTTTGTTTCAAAAGGTCTCTTATTTTACAAATCATTTTGAGTCAATTTTTGGTCGATAAATCATATTTTTTACCCGATTTCAATTTTAAACATACCGAGTCGAATCTTTTAACGAACCGAGTCATGTGTTATGAATTATGTGATATGTGAGCTATGTATTTACGTGCTATGTGAATTACGTGTGTACGTGTGTCAAGAGTCTTGTATTTGACTGTCTTCTTTATGTGTAGGCTATCGTATGGGTAGACGATAGGATTTTGACGCGCAGTTCTTCGAGTAATTATCGTTTAAGCGATTAAGATGTATCTTTTAATTATAGATGCAGATCATTCGAGTTGATCAGGAAAAGACTTTGGATAAAGAGTGAAATGAAATAGTATTGGATATCTGGCTTCTAGCAATCGCAGGAGCAGCACATCAGTGAATGGTTGGAATAAAAGATGATGAGGCCATAAGATGTCAGCATGAGGGATTGCGATGTTACGAGTGTGACTAACTGCTAAACATCAAAGTCAAGTATCCCTATCATCACTTATTATTCAAGTGATATTTATTTTTGAATCCTATTATGCAAGTATTATTTTCCCTATTCTCAGTTTAAAATCGATAAATGTTTTACATATTGCTGAATTAAATGCTTATTATGCAAGTACTCTCTATTATTATATGTTCAGACTAGTTAAATGTTTTTACTTATCAAATTACTGGATTTATAAATCTTTTGGATTTTGAGAAAGATGATTTGGTTGTGAGTATTCCTACCCAAGTAAATGGGGGAATAAAATTATTTTGGGTGTCAATTATTATGACCCATTTTCAATAAAAGGTTTTAAGATTGGATGCGTAAGTGACCGGGGCGGACGGTCCAATGGAGGGCCATTGTTAAGTGTCATGAAAAATATTATGACACAATTTGTGCCACAGGCAGATATATTGCCTTTTTATTTGAGTACTCGTGTTTTGGGGACATATTTCTATGAATCATGACCTTGTGCTATCACACGGGCTGATCAACATGTGATAGTACGTCCGTCGGTGAATGATCTCAATCTAAAATTATTATATTATTTTTGATAATCATAGAATAAATAATTTATCAACTGTTTCTGTTTTGGATTAATGGTGAAATGCAGTTTTGATTCAGATCCTGATTTATGCTGATACTTATTTTGTTATTAAATATCAAAGGTGGTATTAGTATAGATGATTGATGTTGACTTCAGTATGGGACATTGTGAGCATCAAAGTTCATATTGATATCTAATTTGATATGACAACAAAATGAGTATTAATATCAAGAGTTCGGTTTTGAATAAAATTTATGATTCAATCCATAATCATTGCTTCTTGTTATTGATGTTTACGATATTTCCGTAAACATGGTTTTACGAGTTTTATCCTCGTCAAGATTTAAAGTACTGTTGAAGCATTTCACTCGAAAATATCAAAAGGGTTTAGAATACAGGTAAGGAACCAATTCAAGGGTTCCTCAACTAAAATTTTCTGATTCAGCAATTATGATTTTAAAGGTTCTGCTCTATTGCATACGTCGGTTTTATATCAAAAAGACCCTATATATGCTATATTGAACTTGCTGAGCATTTATTTCGCTCATACTTTCCTGTTTTCAAATTTAACCTCCAGTGAGGATTAGCTTGCGCTGTTTAGCTGCGTAATTCGAGAAGACAAAGAAGAAGCTTTTGGAAGGTGGTTGGTCCAGGGTTTGCGGACTAGTGTAAGTTTTGTTGTATAAAGTTATTTATATTATATTATATTATAGTTGTGTATTGTATATTTGGGCCTAGTATACTTCTCTTCGAAGTTATACTAGCGGGTTTAGTATTGAGTTGGAAATTGTTGAAAAGGGTTTAAAAGAAAGTGAAAAAAAAAAATTATTTTTGGAATTTGGATTTCTTGTTTCTGGAATTGTAACCTTAAAAGATCTTGGATTATTTTGGGGTCATAAATGCTAAATATCTTCCGCTGACATTTGCATTTTGATTTAACAGGTTAATTTGGATTGAGATTTTATAGTGACGACCAAATCCTCTGACCCCAGATTTGGGGGCGTTACAGGTTGGTATCAGAGCTCAGGTTATAGTAAACTAGAAACGAGAGTGTGTAGGAGTGTGTATAGCTATGTGAGAACACTTGAGCTCATATCGAGTTCCTATTGGACTATTGGATATAGTACCAAGGTTTAAGTTAAGATAGGTGCATTCTTTTGAGATGGTTGTGCTGAGTTGGACAAAACTCCTGGCAGTTGCAAAGTTCTATTGTGGAATCTTCCGAGGCTACTATGATTCGACGACAATGAAGATTGTCGATATCCTTGGAATATGAAGAAGTGTTGAGATTCGGATGGCGAGTCAACCAAAGAGTTCAAATTGAAGATAAGTATTAAGACCTTGGCAATACCTTCTCTTTCCATAACTTCTTTTGACCTCTCTCAAAAAAGGTATCCGTTAGAAGGATATATTCCCTAACACTCGTTTAGTCATTTTGTGCCAGAATTTTATTCCCTTGATTTCATTTCCTTCAGAAATATCAGCTTTGAAATCTTTTCAGTTTTATTCATTCGATTTTGAATTCCTTTGATATTCTTTTACTCTGACTGAGATGAACAACCCTAATTATAGAGGACACAAGGTATATATGTCTGTGTGATAGGAGCTTGATGGGACGTCATCACTTGTGTGTGTTGTGACTACAAGAAGGTTAACAACCTTTAGTAGTGTCTTAATTTGGACACGCAATACTAAGTCCATTTGATCATATTGATCTCTCAGATATTCTTTCATTTCAACAACACTTTCTCATAAATTCAGACTTTGGTACCCACAATGGTTGGACACCTGTTATGATATCAAATTCTTTTCTTTTTGAAATTCCATGATTTTATTAACTCAAATATTCGAAGGTTTGCCAATCAAGTTGAGTTGAGTTATCCGGGTCAATAGAAAGTAGGATTTTTGGATGAAATTACCAATATCAACAGTAGACTACGATGCGATTAAAATATCAGTGGCGTATAACGAAATCAGTCTGTTTATTTACTTCTTTCTCTATTTATCTCTATGTCTCTTTCTTTCTTTTTCTTTCTCTCTATCTTTCTCTCTATTCTTCTTTCTCGCAATCAGTAAAAGTGATTCTATTAAGAAATTGGTCAAAGGATGTGGATGGAACAATGGTGCAGAGTGAAGTTTTCGTGATAACTATGCGCCATAAGGAATTTCAGTGTTATTTGAAATTTTAAGAAAAGTTATGCATGAAAGATTGGAAGGTTGGCCATTGGAAGGTTGGCCAGAAGATCGCTCGTGCTCTCTTCTACTGATTCCGAGGACCGAATCCTTATAAGGAGGGTAGATTGTAATATACCATATTTTTATATATTATTATTATTATTATTTGAAATTATTTATGTGATTTTTATGTGAATTTTAGTGAATTATATGATAATTGAAATTGATGTTTGGGTGTTTATATGTGATATTTTTTAAGTATTCTAATTTTTATATGTCTAGAATAAAATATAGATAATAGATATATTTTTCCGGTCATTTTTGGACTCTTATATGATTTTATAATGATTTATGGATTTATTAATTATTTTCTGAGTAATTAAAAAACTATTTTATTAAGCCGGGAATCGTCCAACTTCAACCGTTTTTACGTTTTTACGTTTTTACAACCCGAAACTCTTCGGAAAACTCCTTCCTAACCTAATCTGGTAATTCCAGACATTTTCCGTGTTTTAACTTTTTCAATCCGGAGTACAGTTTGACCCGTTCCCGACGCAAAATTTTCGATACGATAATCATTTCGGTAGATCAACAAAACCCGTATTCTTGAGAGACAGGATATTTTTTACATTATTTTCTCATAGGGTGTTTTATAATAAGCTCGGTTTTGATAATTATCAAAATCTGGTATTAAATTTTATCATTTTTATAGTTAGCGGTTAAATAATCTATTTTTGCATCCGATATATAACTGTAAATTCAGTATTAAATTCCAGAATATTTCAAAAATCATGAAACTTATATTTTATTAGTATTTGAATATTTTGAGAATTTTAAAATTATTTTGGAAATTTTTTCAGGTTATATTTACCCTCACGTTTGTTCGTTAAATCGTAAAATGCGGATATGACGCACGATTTATAAATGTTTTAAAAATTATGAAAAATTTATTTTATTAGTTTTTAAATATTCCGAGAATTTTAGAAATATTTCGGTTTCATAAAAATTATCGGACCGGGCCCCTATCGGGACGTAAAACCCCACAAAAATCAGACTTTTATTTTTATAAAATTGTGGGACTTTCAAATATTTTATATTTTCGCATTTTTGAAATATTCATAATTTTTGAAAAATTTTGATATAAAATTTATATATATTTGATTAAATATTATTCCCCGTTATTTATTAATTTTGGGCTAAATTTAATTATGTTATATTAATTTTTAGTTTAAAAAAAAGAAAAGAAAAGAAAAGAAAAATGTGTCACCCAACCCCCACCCCACCTGCCCCCTACCGCGTTAACCCCTCCTTCGTGTAGTTTTGTGTTTAACAGAGATTACTCCCCTCTCCTCTCTCTCCTCTTTGTTATATATTTTTATTTATTTTTAATTTTCAAAAATTCATATCTTCTCAATTGTCCCTCCAAATTTTGTTATATATATAAACGATCAGCGCTTCGATACCTACGCATAGGTATATATATTGCAAGGTTTTGAGAAGAAAATTTGTGGAGCATATTTTCCGTTTTATTTATTTTCGGGGCATAAAAAAGGAGTTTGACGGTGTTGATTACTCTGCATGGCATCTCAGCGTGTATATATCTATCGCTATTAATTTCGTATTTTTCTGGAGATATTTTTCGGACATCAAATATTCTCTTCGGGGTGATCAGAATTTATTTTGGGTAATGATTCCGAAATTCCGCCTTCGTACATATGTATATTATAGCATGTTAGTGTTTATATATTTATTTCATAAATTTCAGAAGTTGTTGTAGAAGTCATTTTTGACCATGTTTTTCGTTTCTCGCATGTTTATACGTGCAAATATAAATTATTGTGTATTTTAAATTTATTGATTTTATTAGAGTAGAGTCGAATTGTGTTGTTTGGGATTGATTTTGAGGGTATGACCCCGAGAAAAGTCCATTTTACAAAGACGTTATTTCGAATGTTTTTCTAAAATATTTATTTCAATTTCAAATTATTATCTTTTATTATTTTCGAAAATCATAATTTGATTCAATTATTATAATTTGTTTTGATTTATTCTTATTTTATTCGTAATAAATAGACTGTTCGTCCCATTAATACGAAACGTACACATATAGACTCAAAAAAATATTCGGCTTTTATTAAAAATACTTTTGAGACCCAAATCTTTTATTTTGAAAGGTCGCTTGTTTTACGAATCATTCTGAGACAATTATTGGTCGATAAATCATAATTTTGACCCGATTTTAATTTTAAACATACCGAGTCGAATCTTTTAACGAACCGAGTCATGTGTTATATGAATTATGTGATATGTGAGCTACGTGTTTACGTGCTATGTGAATTACGTGTGTATGTGTTTCAAGAGTCTTGTATTTGACTGTCTTCTTTATGTGTGGGTTATCGTATGGGTAGACGATAGGATTTTGACGCGCAGTTCTTTGAGTAATTATAATTTAGACGATTAAAGTTGTATCTCTTAATTATAGATGCGGATTATTCGAGTCTTTCAAGACGATCAGGACCAGATGGAATGGATGAAGACTAGAGTCGAATAGTATGGAATATTGGGTTGCAGCATTGTATGAGAAGCAAGCCAAAGGATTAGTAAAATAAAGACGGTGATGTTTTGAGACAGAATGTCAGAATAAATGCGTTTTCGTGAGTGTGACTAACTTCTAAAAATCCAAAGGCAAGTATCCATATCATCACTTATTATTCAGGTGATATTTATTTTTGAATCCCATTATGCAAGTATTGCTTTCCCTATTCTCAGTTTAGACTCGATAAATATTTTACATATTGCTGAATTAAATGCTTATTATGCAAGTACTCTATACTATTCTATGTTCAGAATAGTTAAATGTTTTTACTTATCAAATTACTGGATCTATAAATGTTTTGGATTTTGAGAAAATGATTTGGTTGCGAGTATTCCTACCTAAGTAAATGGGGGAATAAAATTATTTTTGTTGTCAATTATTATGACCCCTTTCCAATAAAAGGTTTTAAGATTGGATCAATGCGTAAGTGACCGGGGCAGACGGTCCAACGGAGGGCTATTGCTAAGTGTCATATGAAATATTATGATACAATTTGTGCCACAGGCAGATATATTGCCTTTTTATTTGAGTACTCGTGTTTTGGAGACATGTTTCTATGAATCATGACCTTGTGCTATCACACGGGCTGATCAGCATGTGATAGTACGTCCGTCGGTGAATGATCCCAATCTAAAATTATTATATTATTTTTGATAATCATAGAATAAATAATTTATCAACTATTTCTGTTTTGGATTAATGGTGAAATGCAGTTTTGATTCAAATCCTGATTTATGCTCATACTTATTTTGTTGTTAAATATCAAATGTGGTATTAGTATAGATAATTGATGTTGACTTTAGTATGGGATGTTGTGCGCATCAAAGTTCATATTGATATCTAATTTGATATGACAACAAAATGAGTATTAATATCAAGAGTTCGGTTTTGAATAAAGCTTATGATTCAATCCATAATCATTGTTTCTTGTTATTGATGTTTATGATATTTCCTTAAACACGGTTTTACGAGTTTTATCCTCGTCAAGATTCAAAGTATTGTTGATGCATTTCGCTCGAAATATCAAAAGGGTTTAGAATACAAGTAAGGAACCAATTATGGGGTTCCTCTACTAAAATTTTCTGATTCAGCAATTATGATTTTAAAGGTTCTGCTCTATTGCAGACGTCGGTTTTATATCAAAAAGACCCTATATATGTTATAATGAACTTGCTGAGTATTTCTTTCGCTCATACTTGCCTATTTTCAAATTTATCCTCCAGTGAGAATTAGCTTGTGTTGTTTAGCTTGCGCTGTTTAGCTGCGTAATTCGAGAAGACATAGAAGAAGCTTTTGGAAGGTGGTTGATCCAGGGTTTGCGGACTAGTGGAAGTTCTGTTGTATAAAGTTGTTTATATTATATTATATTATAGTTGTATATTGTATATTGTATATTTGGGCCTAGTATACTTCTCTTCGAAGTTATACTAACAGGTTTAGTATTGAGTTGGAAATTCTTGAAAGAGTTTAAAAGAAAGTGAAAAAAAAATATTTTGGAATTTGGATTTCTTGTTTATAGAACTGTAACCTTAAAAGATCTTGGATTATTTTGGGATCATATATGCTAAATATTTTCCGCTGACATTTGCATTTTGATTTATCAGGTTAATTTGGATTGAGATTTTATAGTGACGAACAAATCCTCTAACCCCGGATTTGGGGGCGTTACAATATCACCATAATTTATATTAAATTCAACTTAACGTGACTCAGACTAAGATAAAATAATAATACTATCAATCCTCCTAAGAAATTATACTAATAAACTTGGATAAATAAAATAATATATTTTATTTATCCAGGATAAAAAAATACATTATACAATTGATTCAGACTAACACAAAACTAAAATAAAAATACAATTCGACCAACAAAAAAAACATATATACTAATTATTCAGTCTAAAACAAAATTATCTTATTGATCCGGACTTTAAAAAAAATTAAAATTAAACTAAAAATAATTAGTTTGATTTTGTCGGTGTATAGGGCATCGGGCTAAAATAAAATAATATAAATCACATATACGAGATAAATCAAATTAATATTAGATTAAGTATAATTCATATCCTATTCATGTGAAATAAAAAATCAAATTTTATTAAAAACATAAATATTTTTTTAAATACATTTAGAATTATCAATAAAATTATATCGTTCGATGAGTAATATTGTCTTTTTCAAATATTTTTTATTGAGTTATAGTTAATCAATTAAGTAATCACCATGCTAAAATAATATTTTTGAAGATTCCAACATAATGGAGACATTATAGTTTTACCCTCAAGAAAATAATAATTTCATTATAATAATATTTCCCCTACCAATGTTATCACTTTAAACAAGTTTAAATGTTCTAAAAAATTATGTACATATACGTTTACTTATATAATTATCATGAAATTATATCATTTAAAATTTTAAATGAACAAAATTAAGAATTGGATTCAAGTATTTGTTTTTAAAATTATGTTATATTAAAAAAAATCTGTGGGGCACGGATTTTAAACTAGTATATAATAAAACATGTATGTTCCTATAACTTAATTTTTCCAACATTAATATGGTTACGAAGATGGAAATTTTCATTAAAATTAATTCCCAAAATACCTTAATCGATACAACTCGAAATTCGAAACTTGAAATATGTATTTACTTGTGGAAACATAATCTGTGTCCGTATCAATGGAGTGAGAGATTCCAGAACTGATAAAACCCATAATGGAAATGAAGTGGTTTAAACAGGGGTGCACTCAACTAGCTACAAGAAGATATATTTGATATATCAAGGTACGCATTACAGTTAAACAAACAAACAAACACTCACACGCCACCCTCCGACGAACTCATCTCACAAAACAGTGTACTGCACTATGTTTATATATGTCAAATTGTCAATATACTCATTACATCACTTTTTTATATAATTCCAATTTCATAATTTTATTACCATTAATTTATTTTGTATGAGTGTGTACTTGTGTGTAATATTAAAGGATCTCTGCATTATGCAGTCTTATTTCTGTAGTAGTAGGGTCCAAGGTTTTCACTGTACGCATCTCTTTGTCCATACTATTACTACTATTTACATTACACTCGTGTGTCTTCTTTACTTGCGCCTCATTATTTGCCTCGCCATTCTACATGCCTCACTAAACGATTTTCCCAGGAAAAAGCAATATAAACCCAGGTCATTTTTTTTGGATTTTATGTAATGGCTTTCTTTTAGTTTTTGATTTTGTGCAATCATTGTTTGTCACTTTGTGTACTGTGATGATATCATGATGAAAACAGACACATGGGTTTTGCAGTTTTTTCAATTTGTATTAGTAATAGTATTATTGTACCTTTTTTTGAATTGTTGATGAAATTTTGGTTTATGTTCTTTTGCAGATTATCTTTCCACTAGTGTCCCTAGTTGTTTGCCACTGTATATTTAATCAAGTACACAGATGTTGAAATGCTCTCATGAGATTAGATCTTTCTTGCTTGAACAATATTATATTTGTACTGAACCAACTTACCAATATCATTCGGTTCATTTACATAAGAATTGGTATCTATGATGGGTATCAGTCTTGTGCTTAATACAATAGCTGATATATCATCCAAGAACAGAGAGTTTTTGGCGAAAATCAACCTTTTTCAGACTATTGAAAGTTTGCCTCTGTTGGAACTATCATCAATCTGCATCAACTTGACACGGGTCCTTGTGTTACTTTTCATTGTTTCGGCGAGGCAGATAGTTGTGTGCCTTGGTCGAATTCGAGTTTATAAGGAGAGTTCTAATGGGAATTCAGTCCCAATTAGACGTAATCGTGATGGTGATGTTCAGAATATTGTAATTGGTAGATGCTATAAAGCTTCAGCCTTTTGTTGCTTCTTTGTTTTGTTTCTGCAAGTATTGGTATTAGGTTTTGACTGCATTGGTTTGATAAGGGAGTCTGCAAGAGGGAAGAGTGTAAATTTGACTCTGGTGCTCTCTTCTGCAGCTCAGAGTTTAGCTTGGTTTTTGCTGAGCTTTTCTACACTTCACTGTAAATTCAGTTCCTCTGAGAAATTTCCATTGTTGCTAAGGATTTGGTGGTTAGCATCCTTTGTGATATGTCTTTGTACATTGTATGCTGATGTGAACGAATTTTTGACGGAAGGCTCAAAACATTTGAACTCTCATGCCTTGGCGAATATTGCACTAACCCCTGCCCTTGCCTTCTTAAGTGTTGTTGCAGCCAGGGGTGACACTGATGTTCATATATGTAGAAACTTGGATCTTGAAAAGCTGTTGCTAGTTGAAGAAGAAGCAGGGTGTCTTAAGGTTACTCCTTATAGTGAAGCTGGCATTTTGAGCTTGGCCACACTGTCCTGGTTGAACCTGGTTCTTTCGTTGGGTGCAAAAAGACCACTTGAATTGAAAGACATTCTGCTTCTTGCCCCCAAAGGACCGTACTAAGACAAATTACAAAGGTTTAAATTCCAACTGGGAGAAGTTAAAGGCTGAAAATCATACAGGGCAGCCTTCTTTAGCTTGGGCTATCCTCAAAACGTTCTGGAAAGAGGCTGCTTGTAATGCAGTTTTTGCAGGCTTAAATACTTTAGTCTCATATGTAGGTCCATACTTGGTAAGTTATTTTGTGGATTACTTAGGAGGGATAGAGACTTTCCCTCATGAGGGGTATATTTTTGCAGGAATTTTTTTCGCAGCTAAGTTGGTGGAGACCTTAACAACACGTCAGTGTTATATTGGGGTAGACATTTTAGGGATGCACGTCAGGTCAGCTCTTACAGCAATGGTGTACAGAAAGGGGCTCAGGCTCTCTAGCGCAGCGAAGCAAGGTCATTCCAGTGGAGAGATCGTAAACTACATGGCAGTTGATGTTCAAAGAGTAGGGGACTACTCCTGGTATTTACATGACATATGGATGCTTCCCATGCAGATTATACTTGCCCTTGCTATTCCCTACAAACATGTTGGCATTGCTACCGTTGCAACATTAATTGCTACCATAATCTCCATTGTTGCCACTATCCCCTTGGCAAGGTTTCAGGAAAATTACCAAGACAATTTAATGTCCGCGAAAGACAAACGAATGAGGAAGACTTCTGAATGTCTTAGAAACATGAGGATCCTCAAACTACAAGCTTGGGAGGATAGATATCGCCTGAAGCTTGAGGAGATGCGGGCCGTGGAATTTAAATGGTTGCGTAAAGCTCTATACTCGCAAGCATTTATTACCTTTATTTTTTGGACCCACAAATGTGTCAATAGAGATAAAAAATGGTGATTTCTGCTGGGATGTTTCTTCTTCAAGCCTAACATTGTCAGGTATACAAATGAAGGTGGAAAGGGGGATGCGTGTGGCTATCTGCGGCATGGTTGGCTCTGGAAAATCAAGTTTTCTTTCTTGCATTCTTGGTGAGATTCCCAAAATCTCTGTTGAAGTAAGTCAAATATCTGTACTGTAGTATTATCATTCCTGAATCTGATTTTGTATACTATTGATGTTGTGTAATCAGTGGTCTTGTATCTATAATCCAAATTTAATGTGCTTTTCTCTTCCAGGTTAGAGTATGTGGATCTTCTGCTTATGTCTCACAGTCAGCTTGGATACAATCAGGAAACACAGAAGAAAATATTCTTTTCGGTAGCCCAATGGACAAGGCAAAATATAAGAGTGTAATTTATGCTTGTTCACTGATAAAAGATTTGGAGCTTTTTTCACATGGAGATCAGACGATTATTGGTGATAGAGGCATAAATCTGAGTGGTGGCCAGAAGCAACGAGTGCAGCTAGCTCGAGCACTCTATCAAGATGCGGACATCTATTTGCTTGATGATCCCTTCAGCGCTGTTGACGCACACACAGGTTCAGAATTATTTAAGGTTAGAGTTGCTTACTTACAGTCAGTTTCGCAGTTCAGCACTTCAGCTAAATAGGCTGGGCTAAATGTTGAAATGGACTTGCAGGAATACATCATGACAGCATTTGCAACTAAGACTGTAGTATACGTAACCCATCAAGTTGAATTTCTGCCAGCAGCTGATCTGATACTGGTACAAAATATTCTTTCTGCTTTATTCCTTGTATTGTGTTATTGCTTCTAAGTTGATACAGTTTTAGGTAAACGAAACTCCGTCCACTTTTTTCTATATAAAATGAGTTTGTAATACATTAGAATATTAAATTAACTCTAAACCAATATAAGTGAATTAGGATAGGGACATGTTGGGAAAAAATTTAAAACCTTTAAACGAGAATTAGAATATAGACATGTTGAAGGAGATTCGTAGCTTCTTAATAGCAGTGTCCAATTTATAAACACAATAATGACTTGTGAGTGTAGAAGAAGACTGATAGATTGCAGGAAATAATTAAGTACAGTGAGTATTTGGAAGGAAAAAAATGTAAACTGAATTAATGATTACTTCAGGTCATTGATTTGTGGGTGTAGAAGAAGACTGATAGATTGCAGGAAATAATTAAGTACAATAAGTATTTGGTAGGAAAAAAAAATGTAAACTGAATTAATGATTACTTCAGGTTATTGATATTGGTTTAGTTTCTAGAGCTACTATGATTTATTTCAAATACCTAGATCTATTCTAGTAGAACATTGTTTGCTACCTCTATCATTTTTATTATTTTTCTCTTAATTTTTGATAATCATGCCCTCTGTAGTTACCACTGGTACCTTATCTATACTGCAGGTAATTAAGGAAGGTCGCGTCATTCAAGCTGGGAAATATGATGAACTTCTTCAAGCAGGTACTGATTTCGATGCCCTGGTTACAGCTCATCATGAAGCTATTGAATCCATGGACATTTCTAATCAGTCCTCTGAAGATTTCGACGACAATCATCCACTTGAAGGTTCTATCCTTTTAAGTAAGAAGTGTGAATCAATAGGAAGTAATTTGGAGAGTTTGGGAAAGGAAGTCCAAGAGGTTGCGTCGACTTCGGATCTAATACCGATCAAAGAAAAGAAGAAAGTGAAACGGTCAAGGAAAAAGCAGCTTGTTCAGGAAGAAGAGAGAGAGAGGGAAAATTAGCATGAAGATTTACTTGTCATATATGGCTGCCGCATACAAGGGCTTATTGATTCCTCTTATTATCCTTGCTCAAACATTATTCCAGCTTCTTCAGATAGCTAGTAATTGGTGGATGGCTTGGGCTAATCCCCAAACCAAGGGGAGCAACCAAAAACTAGTAATATGGTTCTTATTATTGTTTATATGGCCCTTGCTTTTGGAAGTTCTTGGTTCATATTTGTAAGGGCCGTACTAGTGGCTACATTTGGTCTTGCAGCTGCACAAAAATTGTTCTTGCAAATGCTCAGAAATGTGTTCCGAGCACCTATGCCTTTCTTTGACTCTACTCCATCCGGTCGAATTTTGAATCGCGTAAGTAGTACTTGTTTACTCTTAATTAGTTAAAGTTACCATACCTAATATCAAACTACTTAAGATTTTTAAAGCTTGAAGCTCATATATACAATTTCCTTGATAATGCACTCGCATCATACTCTTCAGTGGTGCGGTAATCAAGTTACCATACTTGTGTCATGATTCAAGTCTGTTTTTCCTGTGCTATCTTAGTAATTATTGTCTGCTCACTCTCAAAATTTTACATTAAGTATTTTTTTTTTCTTTTGTGATTTAATCTATTTGTTGTTTTTGAATTGTCAGGTGTCAGTTGATCAAAGTGTAGTTGACCTTGATATTCCCTTTAGACTAGGTGGGTTTGCATCAACAACAATTCAACTTGTTGGTATAGTTGGTGTCATGACTCAAGTTACATGACAAATTCTGCTTCTTGTTATTCCAATGGCACTTGCTTGTTTTTGGATGCAGGTATAACGGTCTTTGTGAAGTTTAATCTGTGTAATCACTTACACTCATGATAATGTCATCAGCTTTATACGAATATATGTTTTTAATGCACTGTCGAAAAATCCATTATATTAAGATTTTGTATTCATGTATTTTTTTTAATGATAGTTTTTAAATTTTTGACAGGGTATTAGTTAAATTAAGAGACTTTCCAAGCCCATATTTTATTCCTTGTTGTCAACGTTGTTCTGTTGGATGTATATGAAAACATTTAGAAGGAGGATGAGAGTTCCGGTAGAGAAATTGTTCTTTACAGTCGTTTGCTTTCAGCTATAAAAAGTATCTAAGTTTAGGCAATCCCAGAAGTATCTTCTTTTACTCTAATTTTTTTTAATATTTCCACTTAGACACTTAGTAATTTAAAATATATGGGGGTTATTTAAGTAGGGTGTATAGACCTAGCTTGTCTGCTAATTTATTTTACCACTGTTCTTGTCTACTATATAAAAACAGAAGTTTTCCTGTTTAAGTCCCTTTTAGTTAGCGTATCTTGCATCTATGTATACAGAATCATTCATGTGTCTGTGACCAATTAAGTTTCATGTATATTGCATGTCTGCAGAAATACTATATGGCTTCATCAAGAGAACTGGTCCGCATCGTCAGCATCCAAAAATCGTCAGTGATCCACCTATTTTCCGAGTCAATTGCTGGAGCAGCAACAATTAGAGGATTCGGGCAAGAAAAGCAATTTATGAAGAGGAACCTGTATCTTCTTGATTGTTTTGCCTGTCCATTTTTCTACAGCCTGTCAGCTATTGAGTGGCTCTGTCTACGTATGGAGTTATTGTCAACATTCGTATTTGCGTTCTGTATGGTTATACTAGTGACTATTCCACATGGGAGTATCGATCCAAGTATGTTAATAATTTCAGCTGAAAATTTTACTTTCAATATTCCATAGTATACCGCCTGTATCGCTTGACCAGTCGTGTACATAAATTGGTACCAGTTGAAATATTACGAAGCAAAAGCTACATGTTGCATATATACATGATATATAATTATATATACTTGATGATATTTTTAAATGATTGATGTTTGCGGTGTAGGTATGGCCGGTCTGGCTGTGACATATGGCCTCAACTTGAATGCACGCTTATCTCGGTGGATCCTTAGTTTTTGTAAACTTGAAAATAAAATTATTTCCATTGAAAGGATTCATCAGTACTGTCACATCCCTAGCGAGGCTCCACCAATTATTGAAGATAATCAACCCCCAATGTCGTGGCCACAAGAAGGAACAATTGAATTGATAGACTTAAAGGTATCAAACTTTCACTGATTACATATATAAAAAAGTGAAAGATGTATGAACTTTAAGTTTGATATATACTATTACAAGTTAATAGTTCAATTTTTTCTAGAGTATAGAGTCATTTGCGTTTTGCTAATATCTGATCCAGTTTGTTTATGCTCTACCTGAAAGATAACTGTTCCAGTTTTGAGATATAGCTGTTTAGGGCAGTTTTAAAATATTTAAACCACAATTTTTTATTCTCTTCTAAGAAGACATCTGTTCCTGTCTTGAGATACAGTTCTAACTTCGAAGGTAGTTTTAACATTATTAAACCTGTGTTCGGTGTGGGCGCAAGAATTTCATGAACTTGACAAGGTTTCTTTTGCACTTGTTGAAATTCATTCTTTTTTGTCAAAGAATAACAGGAAACTGGAAATTTTTACCAACTAAAAAAGTACTCCAATTATGATAGTGATAACAAAATTTCTGTTCATCGGGGGGGGGGGGGCATTATAAATTCCATAATCCATAGAAGGAGAAATAGTCACCTATTTGGTAGAGTTCACCGAATAATTAAAAGGTGTTTCACAGTGGTGTATGGCCTTGAGGGTTTAGGAGGGGGGGGGTTGAGAGTTGGCACTGGAATAGGATGATTAGTTAGACTGTGGTTGGTGGACGTAACCACAAAGTAGTTGAGAGCCTCCTTGGCGGTTGAATGGGAAAATCCATTATTCCAGGGGAGTAGGTAATTTCTTGGTTTGCAATCTGATTCTTCCAATAGTTTTCTTGGGTAAGGGGGATAAGCATTAGCATGAAAGATGATTCAGATTTGACTTCCAGGAAAGATTTATTTTCCTCAGACTTGCAGGGAGTACTCAAAAATTTGTGGACTAGGGGATATTTGCTACAAGCATCTGGAAGCTGGCATATTTGTTGATTATTTTTCAACTTGTTAGGAGAGCATTTGTGACAATCTTTTGGATTGTTTGAATAACCTTATTGGGTGGGTGAAAACACTTATTAGGTTAAAATTCATAAATATGATGATATGAGACCGTACTCTTTGCTTGAGGTCGACCTTAAGCTCGACAGGAAAAGTTAGTCATGATCAATAAGAGTTGTGATTTTAAGTTTTATTGTATTTATAGCAAATGTAAGAATTCACAGGATATTTTATTCCAATCTTTAATTTTTCAGTTAGATTTGGTGCTTCTTATGAGGTTTGGTGGTGGCTGCTCATTGAGTGTCCTCTAATACTGCAGGTCCTGCTGGGTGAGTTCTTCAGGAATCTGGACTCACCTGCACTCTAGTATAATTTGTGTACACTTGGATGCGCACCTAATGAATAAAATTAATATCATTTGTCAATTTTGTGAATACATGCTTATTGATTTCCTTAAGTTTACTGTATTTAATACAAATAATCGTACCTGTGCGATGCTTAATTGTATCATTTTTATGTAATTTAAATTAAGAAAAAAAAATTAAGGTGAGAATTACTAGAATGTCATAAATATGAGGGGAACACTTATGTAAAACTGGAATATGATTTTAGCTATGCTGCAAGAATGTTGTGATCTGTATTTGTTTTAGTTATTATGGTAGAACATAAACATATATGTACCTTATACATATACTTTGAAAAATTTATATCTTAGTAATTTAATATTTTTAAATGTTATATATATAATGTTATACATATATATTTAAATTTAGAAGTAGCAGATATAATTTTTCAAAACTGAGTTTAGATACGGATAACTGAATTAAATAACGAGGTAGTGAGAGATTATTAGTGGACGGTCATAGACAGGGGAAGAGAAAAATAAATTATATGAGATACTGGAATGTGGTTTCAGCAATCAAAAGAGATAATAATAGTTTAGTCACTACAGAGTAGTTAGTCGATACATTTTGTCCTAGATGTGTAAACTTCCTCTTTTATTGTATCATATTCATTTATTTATCAAATATGAGGATCATTTAGGCAACTTGAAGATGTGCTAACTATTGAAAATAAAAGTTGCTACATTTGACATGGAAGGAAAATAAAATAAAAAACTATTAGTTTTAGTGAGTTGACAAGTCTTGGCACCCCCGAGGGTGCCTATGTTAGAGATGCTTTAATAGGCACTAAAAAGGAGAAAATGTATCCGTCGTAAAAACGTTTGTTTTGTGTTGGATATGTTTGCCAATGCACATTTTTGATTGTTAATATCTTTAATTTCACATTAGTATTAAATATAAAAATTTCATTGTATTAAAGTACTCATAAATACGAATTCAACAAGATTACTCATGACTATATTTGATCTTGTAGATTATACGTAAATTAGTAGTCAATGGCTTATCATGAATAGTGTAAAAAGTTAAAATATAAGATGTTTTTGGGACGGAGAGAGTATCTCTTTTGGTAGAAAACAAGTAAAATGCGACGAAAAATTACTCTTGCAAGTTTTTGTAGCATTAAATTAGATTTTATACTTTATATGAAGTTAAACCGCTGATTGCAAAGACTTTATACTTCTGTACGAAGTACTACTGCTGATTGCAGAGACTTTTAGACGTGCAATTTGTATATTGTTTTTATTATTGTTTTTCGAAATATACTCCCCCATGGCACACCCCGAATATGGGGCCAGAAATTGCATGCAGAGGTTCAATTAATGTTGGTTTATCACAAAACAGCTAGATGATTCTCAAATTTTTTGAAGTACCAAGAAATTTAGAAATCTTACATGCATGCTTAAGAAGATGCATCTTTGCATCCAGTTCAAGATGTTGTCTTCTATTGAAGTCTGCTTTATAGTTAAAGATTTTGTACATACCCTGTTTTAACTTATTTTACTATTGGTTGATCTCTTGTAGGTTCGCTACAAAGAGAATCTCCCTGTGGTGCTCCATGGCGTGAGTTGCAAGTTTCCTGGTGGGATGAAGATTGGAATTGTTGGACGTACCGGAAGTGGTAAATCAACATTGATTCAAGCACTGTTTCACATGATTGAACCAGAAGGGGGCAGTATTGTGATAGACAATATTAATATTGCAACTATAGGTCTTCATGATCTTCGTAGTCGACTAAGCATAATACCTCAAGATCCGACCCTCTTTGAAGGGACCATTGGGGCGAACCTCGATCCTCTTGGCGAGCACTCAGATACAGAAATTTGGCAGGTACTCCTTTATATATTGTTTGTTATGTTCAGCTTTGTCTTATATATTTATCTGAGCATCGCTCACATCCATAGAGCCAGAAAACATTTCACTTTCCCAAAAGATTATTTCTGGTGTAAACATGAGTAATTTGGAAATTGTTAACACATTATGTTTATTAGTATACTTTAAGACCCTTTAGCTGTTTCGTCTGTAATTCGTCGTTACAGTGTCCCCTATAAAGTCTTTATTTGTGATGTTACATAGGCACTTGATAAGTCCCAGCTTGGCGAGATAGTTCGGCATAAGGAGCAGAAGCTTGATTCACCAGGTAACCAGTTGCATGTACTCATGTCTTTATAGGTTTCCCAAGAGTGACCTTTTCATTTTGCATTTCAGACTTCATGATTTTGTTCAACTAACCTGTCTTCTATCTAACTCAAAATTTGCAGTTCTAGATGTGAAAACAATCTGCGATTAATACAAATAATCAAACAAGTGTGTGCGTGAGTAAACGAAATCAAACGGAGGAAGAAAAGATATAAACAGAAGAGAAATCCTCGAGTCCAGTTGAAACTGTCTCCTTAAAGTTATTTCGCCTCTCACCGTATGTGCGAGTCGATAGCCTCCCAGGATAAAACGAGGTAGCGGCGGCGTTACGGATAACAAGTACCTTCAGCGAGCTTGAACGGGCACGAAACTATCACCGAGAGAGAGAGATTTGTGTTTAGAGGCGAATATGTTTTTGGTGTGTCTAACCCTAACGCCTTAGAGGTGTTTATATAGGTGTAGATAGACTTGTGCGCTACTCTTTTCCATAATTAAATATCATTAATTATGGAATCGGTGTAATACTTGCAAGCTACTCTATTCCATAAATAATCTGAAACAGAATCAGATTAAATATATCAAGACATACACCATATCAATTAATCTGAAACAAAATCAAATTTATTTATGCCATAATATTTGAGCCAAATTCTAATGGAAAATAATAATTTCCATTATTAAGAGAATATCATCATATCTCACACATCTTTTAGTCATAATGCTCAAAAATATGACTTACCAATATGGGACTTATACCCATATTTTCCAACAATCCCCCACATGGGTGATATTGGTGATCTTAGTAGCACACACCAGACAGACAGACACGGAGTTTGACTTGGTGATAGTTTCTTCGATCAGATATAGCATACGATAGGTAGAGAATGCTCCTTGAACCTTCGCTCGAGTAAGCATACCGACTTTACTGGTAGACAGTAGACGTGCTTGTCCTTGAACTGTTCGACCGTTTATGTAAACGATGATATACTTATCACTATATCGTTTCTGACTCGTTCAGCACTCATGAGTATGTCCATTTTGGCCATGGAACATCGTCCTGGTTCTGCAGAAGTTTCTAAAGAATTGTGCCTCGCAATTCTCTATTGAAGCGGCCCCACTTCTCTCCCACATAGGTGATCTTTATCTTATAAAGTAACCCGCGTTTACTCAACTGAATTCCATGCGTTCACTCCTGAGCTCCATGTATTCATCAAAGATCATTAAAGGCTCAAAGCTTAACCTCGTACCTTACGGGTCTCACTGTTTCCTCATCATGGGAACAGGCCAGGGGTTACCCCCACAGTGATTTGGTCATCATGATTTAGTTGTCCCATTGAACCAAGTTCTTGGGATCTCCAGTCAGCAATGGTTGGGTGTCCACCATGATGCCGTTAAGCAATAGGCTTAAGGCCCATCCCTCTCGATGATTTCTCAACCACTTCTCTTGATAACCCTTTGGTTAGTGGATCCGCGATATTATCCTTTGACGGTATATAGTCAATAGTGATAATTCCGGTTGAGATCAATTGTCTAATGGAACTGTGTCGTCGTCGTATATGACGAGACTTTCCATTATACATCGTGCTCTGTGCTCTGCCAATAGCGGATTGACTATCACAGTGAATCCCTATTGTAGTTACAGGCTTTGGCCATCTTGGAATATCCTCCAGAAACTGACGTAGATATTCAGCCTCTTCGGCGCATTTATCTAGTGCCACAAACTCAGCTTCCATCGTGGAATGAGTTATCACCGTTTGTTTTGAGGATTTCCATGATATTGCCGCTCCAGCTAATGTAAACACATAGCCACTCGTAGACTTAAGTGCTTTCTTGCTAGATATCCAATTTGCGTCAGTATATCCTTTTAATACTGCTGGGTATCTGCCATAGTGCAGTCCATAGTCTCGAGTTCCCCTCAAGTACCTTAGTACCCTTATAATCGCTTTCCAGTGATCAGCTCCCGGATTACTCGTAAACCTACTCAACTTGCTAATTGAGTATGCAATGTCTGGTCTTGTACAACTCATGAGGTACATCAGACTACCAATTATCCTCGAGTATTCCAATTGGGAAACAGCTACACCTTTGTTCTTGGATAGGTGCAAAGTCATATCCACAGGTGTCCTAGCTTTCTCAAAGTCATCCTTAAGAAACTTCTCAAGGATCTTGTCAACATAATGTGGTTGACTTAATGCGAGACCCTCTGATGTTCTAGAAATTTGAATTCCCAGAATTACATTTGCTAGTCCCATATCTTTCATGTCGAACCTTGATTTCAACATGTCCTTTGTAGATTTGATAACTTTATCATTGCTTCCAGCAATAAGTAGATCATCTACATATAGTGTCATCATGACATAGCCATTGTCATTCTCCTTGACATAGCTGTTCTCGTTATCCTTGTAATAGGCACAGCTATCACATTCATTGATTTTGAAACCATTGGCCAGCACGACCTCATCAAATTTTTCATGCCATTTCATAGGCGCTTGTTTCAAACCATACAATGATTTCACCAATCTACACACTTTCCTTTCTTGTCCTGGGACAACAAACCCTTCAGGTTGTTCCATATAGATTTCTTCATCTATGTCTCCATTTAGGAAAGCTGTTTTCACATCCATTTGATGTACAGTTAGATTACGCATTGCAGCAATAGCAAACATCATCCTTATGGACGTTATTCTCGTCACAGGAGAATATGTATCAAAGTAATCAAGGCCTTTTTGTTGCTTGTATCCTTTAATTACAAGTCTGGCCTTATACTTATCAATAGTGCCATCAGTTTTCAACTTCTTCTTGAAAACCCACTTGCTACCTAATGGTTTGCAACCAGTTGGCAAGTCCACTAATTCCCAAGTATGATTTTGCATAATTGAATCAACTTCATTCTTGATGGCCTCTTTCCACATAGGCCCATCAGGTGAGGTAACCGCCTCCTTATAAGTTTTTGGGTCACCTTCTTTGAGCAAATAGGTCATAAAATCAGACCCATAGGATTTCTCCGTTCGTTGTCTTTTGCTCCTTCTCACTACCCCCACATTTTCGTCTTCACTTTCGTCACTCTCATTATCGTCATCTACAGACTCATGAGATCGTTTAGACGTCGTAGGTTGTTGGTTTTCTGGATTACAGGGAAACATCGTCTCAAAAAATGAGGCATTCCTTGATTCCATAATGGTATTCTTTTGAATATCAGGAATCTTGGATTCATGAACAAGAAACCGATATGCAGTGCTGTGTGGAGGATATCCGATGAAGACACAATCCACAGTCTTAGGACCTATCTTCACCTTCTTCGGTGTAGGGATCAGTACCTTTGCAAGGCACCCCCACACTTTCAGGTGTTGGTAACTTGGTTTCTTTTTCTTCCACATTTCATAAGGACTTACATCCTTATTCTTGCGCATCGTAATATTTAAAATATTATTTGCGCTTAAGATGGCTTCTCCCCACATCGATTGTGGGAGCCCAGAGCTTAACAACATCGCATTCATCATCTCTTTCAGAGTGCAATTCTTCCTTTCAGCCACACCATTTGACTGAGGGGAGTATGGTGCAGTGACCTCATGGATTATACCATGTTGTGAACAGAATTCCCCAAACAGTTCAACATATTCACCTCCACGATCACTTCGTATCGTTTTGATTTTCTCAGTTTGTTGTGTCTCAACTTCTTCCTTATAGATTTTAAATTTATCTATAGCTTCGTCTTTGCTTTTCAACAAATATACATAGCAGTATTTTGTACAATCATCAATGAATGTAATAAAATACTTGTTTCCTCCTCTTGTTGGAGCGAATTTTAAATCACATATGTCGCTATGTATTAGGTCTAGCACTTTGGTGTTCCTTTCCACACGTTTAAATGATGATCTCGTTAATTTTGCCTCAACACAAGTCTCACACTTATGTTTTGGATCGATAGTAAGTTTAGGTATGTATTCTTTTGCACTTAAACGTCGTAAAGTGTCATAATTTACATGTCCTAATCTAGCATGCCATAAATTAGGAGACTCAAGCAAGTAAGCAGAAGAATTCTTCATTTCATTATCGTCCTTAACGGACATTACATTGAGCTTAAAAAGCCCATCAGTTAAATAACCCTTGCCTACAAACATACCACTCTTAGACAAAATAACTTTATCTGACTCTATTACAATGCGAAAGCCATGCTTATTCAACAGAGAACCAGACACAAGGTTCTTGCGAATATCAGGCACATAAAGTACATTCTTCAAAGTCAGATTCTTCCCAGAGGTCATCTTCAGGATCACCGTGCCTTCACCCTCAATGGTAGAAGTTGCTGAATTCCCCATGTAGAGCTTCTCACCAGCATCGGAAGCTTTGAGGCAAGAGAAAACCGCCTTGTCTGAGCAAACATGCCTAGTAGCACCAGTATCAATCCACCATTCACGTGGATTAGAACCGACCAGGTTCACTTCAGAGACCGTAGCACAGAGGTCTATGTCACCCATCTCCTTGGAGATATTCTCTACCATGTTTGCTTCTTTCTTCTTGTTGGGCTTCTTGGGCTTCTTGCAGTCAGATGACCTATGACCAACTTTATCACAGTTGTAGCACTTCCCTTGAAATTTCGACTTCGAAATCCCTCCCTTGGGTGCCAGCTTTGCCCCTTTACCAGAATTAGCCTTCTTGGGCTTGGAGCTTTGAGCATGCTCCACCATGTTTGCCTTCTCAGTGGCAACGTTAACTTTCTTCTCGGACCCTCTGTTGTCTTCTTCAATACGAAGTCTAACAATAAGATCCTCCATAGACATCTCCTTTCGCTTGTGCTTAAGGTAGTTCTTGAAATCTTTCCATCCAGGTGGAAGCTTTTCAATAACAGCAGCAACTTGGAAAGACTCACTTATGACCATTCCCTCAGCATGAATGTCATGAATGATCACCTGCAGTTCCTGCACCTGACTGACCACAGTCTTAGAGTCTGCCATCTTATAATCAAGAAAGCGGCCAACAATCCACTTCTTTGCCCCAGCGTCCTCGGTTTTATACTTATGGTCAAGTGACTCCCATAAGACCTTAGTTGTTGGCTTCGCGCTATATACGTTATACAACGAGTCAGACAAACAATTTAACACATAGTTCCGACAGATGTAGTCGGAGTGCTTCCAAGCATCAGCAGCATACACAGTCTGCATGTTACTCTCAGCAGTGAGCAACGGTGGTTCTTCCTTAAGGAAGCGATCCATATGCAACGTGGTCAGATAAAAGTGCATCTTTTGTTGCCAACGTTTGAAGTTCGTTCCGTTGAACTTCTCAGGTTTTTCAGCATGTGCAGCAGGCACAGTTGGCATAACAGGTGCAGCAGGCATCACGGGTGGAACATATGGTACGTGCGTCTGTACTACAGGTGTATGCACACCAGTAGGCACCGCAGGTATGATCGGAGGAGTGAATCCTGCTGATATCTGTCCAAGAGGAACACTAAACTGTCCAATGACAGTGTGTCCCATAGGCACATGTCCCGAAGGCACATGTCCAACAGGCATTTGACCCCCATCAGATCGTACGATCCGTGCGTTAGGGTTAATCGGCTGCTGGTGAACCCCATCAGATCCAGTGATCTGTGCGTTGGGATCAACCGTCATGTTCATCGAATCATTCACAGTTTGGTTCTCCATCGATCTGTTACTCAACAAAACAAGCAGATACAGATGTATCAGTCACAGATGTATATAAAATAAATAGCTTTAAGATTGTGAAAACAATCTGTGATTAATACAAATAATCAAACAAGTGTGTGCGTGAGTAAACGAAATCAAACGGAGGAAGAAAAGATATAAACAGAAGAGAGATCCTCGAGTCCAGTTGAAACTGTCTCCTTAAAGCTATTTCGCCTCTCACCGTATGTGCGAGTCGATAGCCTCCCAGGATAAAACGAGGTAGCGGCGGCGTTACGGATAACAAACACCTTCAGCGAGCTTGAACGGGCACGAAACTATCACCGAGAGAGAGAGATTTGTGTTTAGAGGCGAATATGTTTTTGGTGTGTCTAACCCTAACGCCTTAGAGGTGTTTATATAGGTGTAGATAGACTTGTGCGCTACTCTTTTCCATAATTAAATATCATTAATTATGGAATCGGTATAATACTTGCAAGCTACTCTATTCCATAAATAATCTGAAACAGAATCAGATTAAATATATCAAGACATACACCATATCAATTAATCTGAAACAAAATCAAATTAATTTATGCCATAATATTTGAGCCAAATTCTAATGGAAAATAATAATTTCCATTATTAAGAGAATATCATCATATCTCACACATCTTTTAGTCATAATGCTCAAAAATATGACTTACCAATATGGGACTTATACCCATATTTTCCAACACTAGAGAACGGAGATAACTGGAGTGTAGGACAGCGTCAGCTTGTTTCTCTTGGTCGAGCCTTACTCAAGAATTCTGGTGCTTGACGAAGCAACTGCCTCTGTAGATTCAGCAACAGATAATCTCATCCAGAAGATTATTAGGAGTTAGGACCGAATTTAAGGAGTGTACAGTGTGTACAATTGCTCACCGTATTTTAACCGTTATCGATAGTGATTTGGTTTTGGTTCTTAGTGATGGTACGCATTGGTTTTCCTCCATTTTCTTTCTCTGCAAAAATTTCATATCATGGTAATGTTGACTGATAATTGCCTAAAAAATTCATCTCATTGTAACGTTTTTAAAATAGAATATTTCACTTGGCAAAATATTCTCCATATTAGTGTCTGTCTAACCACCTTCTTCATTGCATATGCTTTGCAGGCCGGGTTGCAGAGTTTGACGTTCCAGCTAGATTATTAGATGATAAGTTTTCCATGTTTCTAAAGTTGGTTTCTGAATATGACAAGATCTAGTGGAATCCCTGATTTATGATTTAGATGGTATGCAACCTTCAATGCAAAAGCAGACTCCAGGCAAGAGACTGCAAATTACAGCTTCTGGATGCTGCTTTATATGGTTTACTGAGAATCAAGTAGGAGAGCAAGAGAAAGGCATATCTCGACATCAAAACTCTTACAACAGCAATGTAGTTTAAGTCTGACATGACACCTGAGGTATCCTTCCCTAAGTGAACATCACAGCCGGGGAAATTTGCAAGGGCTGCCTGTGTAACATAAATAAGCTGGAGGTTAATGAGGTTGGTAATAGGGGACAATATAATCTGTATTTGAAATTATGCAAAAGCATGTCTTTGGTCAATTTTGTTATGAGTTTAGGCATTTTTGATGTTTGATATCTCAAAGTTTTTCCATTTGTGAACTTGTTTCCTTAATCCTTGTCAAATCAGCTTACAATTAAAGTATGAAGGCTTTGTTTCTGCCTCCAGTTTGAAGGTTTAATATCAATCTGCTCACATTAATTATTTGATCGTAGTTAATGCCTTGATGGTCTCAATATGGCTCTTGCCTCTTAGGATCTATCTGAGAGGAAGTGTTTATTTCTTTTTAAATGAGAACCCTATAAATCTAAATATTAAAAAAAAAATACACATTACTTCTGAGTTCGAATTCTGCCAATAACAAATATTTATATTATTATTTATATACTACCCAAGTTCTTATTTTGAATTCCGTTAACAATAAATATTTATATTATTATTTATATTATTATTTATGAACATACTAATTAGGTTATTTGTAAAAATCTCATCAATTATATATGATTTAATCTTAACTAGAAATGACACACATTCAAATTAAAATTCTCATAACAAGGGTTTAACTATATATTAATTATTTTTTTAAATTTTTATTACTTATATAATAATTTATAAAATTTATAAATAATATAAAATCAATAAAATCGATAAAATGTTAATGAAGACTCATGCACCGGCCCTGAGCACATCTATCACAAATAATGAAAGGTACATTTTTTTTATAAATACTAGTTTACGACCCGTGCAATGCACGTGTCTTGTTTAATATATATATATATATATTTTTGATTTATATAATTTTATTAAAATTATATATAAATAATTAAATACTAAATAATAAATATATAATTATAATTTTAGTGTGTATAATTTCAAGTTAAACTCAATTAGTATAAATAGTTTATGATTGATGGGATTTTATTCATAAATAATAATGTAAATATTTGTTGTTAGTAAGATTCGAACCTGAGAGCTTATATGTATTTTTATAAAATTATAATAATAAAAATGTTTGATAATATAAATGTTTGTTATTTACAGGATTCGAATTTGAAAACTTGTGGAGTGTAATTTTTTAGTATTTGAATCTAACGGCTGAGTGCCAATGAAAAAGATAACTTAACCAAACTACAAATTATACCTATTAGGATTATTGTAGGGTATATATTTTTTTGACGAAATGCGGATGTTTATATCATTAAATCATTCAGAATACAATCTTTAACATTGATCGGAACAGATCTCCAATCAAAAGTACGATCAGGATACATATGTGACACTCGAGCAAGTTCTCGAGCCGACATATTCGCAGGCCGCTTAATAAAATACAACTTAAAGTTGTTATTCTGATAAACTATTCCTCTGCAAGCTTCAATTACCATGCCAAGCCTCGATCACATGGGTGTGCTACTTCTTATTAGTTGAATAACCACCATACAATCAGACTCTATAGTAACCGAACTCCACCCCATCTCCATTGCACAGCTGAACGCCTCTTTAACAACCATAACTTCTGCCAATGTTGGATTCATAACATCTGGAATACATATCGACTTTGCCAAGATTAAATGGCTATTATGTTTGCGAGCAACAATACTAGCACCTGACATTCCAAGGTTTTGAAAAATAGAAGCATCCACTGTGATCTTAATTATATTATGTTGTGGCTTGACCCATGTTGTAGCCCTATCTCCTTCGACTGTAGGGATGAGAGGCACTGAATATCCTCTACTCTGAGCCACATTCCACTGTGAAAGATACTCCCATGCTTTTGCAACTATTCTCAAAACTGTCCATCTTTTGTTATACCAAACCAAATCATTACGAGACCTCCAGATTGACCAACACAGAGTTAATATGTTCGCCTTATTATTCTTGGACTGTCCCTCCAAAATCCCAGCTAACCAATCTGTAAATTCCAGAGCTCCATCAACATTTATGCCAGCTTTAAAGACTTGCCAGCATGCCTTTACAACTTTACACAAAACTAAGATATGCATAATGGTCTCTGCAACTTCATCACAAACTGGGCACATGTGTTGACACGCACATGTTTAGTTTGAAGTTGCACCAGAGTAGGTAAACAAAACGTAGAGGCTCTCCAGATTAAATTCATAACCTGAGGTGGTGCTTTAATATTCCAGATGGACTTCCAGTAATCAATATTGTTTCCCTCGTTCCAGGCCCCCTTCTGCTATTGAATTAACCTATAGGCACTTTTGACAGAGTAGTGCCCTGTATGCTCCAGATTCCAGCAGAGAATATCTTTATCCAACTCATGCTCAATCACTATATTCAAGATGGTTTGACGATCTTGTTAGGTCACACACACACTGTAGAGGGGGTGAATACAGTGTATAGTGCAATCAAATCGAACTTTAATAACTCAAGTAACAGAAAACAAACTTTATTGGAATAATAAACTCTATTACAGTATGGAACTGTTACCTCTCAGTGATGAACAAATATCACGAGAGTTGCTAGGGTTACAATGAATAATCTTCTCGAATATGATAACACTTATAGTGTAAACCCTATGTCTGTGTTTTTATACTACACAGTTACAAGATAATTACTAATTGATATGGAATATAATTCTGCTTCCTAAAATATATCAATCAGATATCTTTTCTTCCAAGTATTCTATTCTTCATAGAATTCCTTCTTCATGCACATCTCTTCTTATGTTTGTCTCGATCTTCTTTCCATTAATCAGCTGTTGTCCTTATCTGAACGTCCTTCAGTACTTAAGTTCTGATATCCATCTTCTGATAATTATCTCCTGATAATATAAGTACTGATATCCTTAAGTCCTCACTTTCAGTAAGTACTGATTTATCCTGTTTAAGTAAGATCTGAAAACTAAACATAAATCATATTAGCCATGACATTATCAAATATATCTAACAATCTCCCCCAACTTGTAAATTAGCATAATATACAAGTTTAACAGATATTTGATGATGTCAAAAATATTAAGTACAAATGCATGAAAATTAGACTAGATAACTACAACTTACAGTCCTTAAAGCTTTACCAATCTTTAACTTCTGATAACAACTTCAGTCTGTACAAATATCAGAATTTAAGCAGTTGTAGATCTTGACTTGGCTTCATCTTCTGATCTCTCTGATGTCAGGAGTTGTTCTGAGATAGTTCTTCAACAAACATCTCTCAGCATATCTGAGTTCATCAATCATCCTCCTTTTAGCATCTTTAAGTTCTGCAGTATCTTCACCAATTTGAAAGATTGCAGCCCTGAGATCATTAATCTTAGCTTTTCTTATATCCTGATCCAGTCTGATCAAATATGCCTTATCAGACTCAAGATTGAATTCCACAGCCCTGTAACCCAGAAAGGTAGTTATAATCTTAGCAGTGTTGGGCTTCATTTCAACTATATCACCCTTATGATCTCTGTACTTTGGAAGATATGTGTTGTCAGAATTAACAGAATAAAGTCTTTTCTGTCTCTGAATCTGATCCTTCAAATAGTTTGCAACACTTTCTGTTAATATGTCATTCACTTGAAGTAAGAATAGTACATGCTCCAGTTCTTCAAAATACTTCAATGGAATGGCATTTTGCCTTATATGATAAACCCTACCATCTGTCATAAAGTACAACAAGATGTGTTCTTTCAAGTAGGTATGGTAAACCATTTGTACAGATTCCAGTTGATTCAATCTCTCAGGAGTTGCTCCAATACCTGGTTCACTCAAGGAAGTTGGATCATTGGTAGTGTTCTGTATTCTTCTTTCATCAGCACTTCCCAATCCAGTTTTATCTCTTGCTTCCTTTCCAGTAACCACTCTTGCTTCAAAACCACTTGCAGCAGTCTTCAAAGGTTGAGTCTGTTTTGCTTTAGTGAATCCTGGTAGGAGTGTCTTTGATTTATCTTCTGATATCAAGTTAACTTGAGCTATGTCAGAGGATACTTGCTTCTTCGAAATATCAGAACTTACTGTCTCTTGACTCTGAACAACTTGAGCCATGTCAGAGGTTGTCTTAAAAACTTTTTTTGAAGTCAGAGCAAGATCATCCTTTTCATCAGTAATTTCTTCATTCACAGGAGGCACATAAACCTTGATAGGTTCACCAACTTTTTCTTTACCCTTGGATCTTGGATCTATCTGCGGTTGTGATTTAGCCATTGTTGCTTCAGTATTTGTCCTTTCTTTTATCACAATGCCTTTGAGTTTTGGAAGTGTCTTTTTACCAGAAGCTTCAGATTTAGACTTGACTTTTTCTGATTTAAGTCTAGCATCTTCTTCCATTAAACTCTCCAAGTCCATTCCTGGATTTTCCTGAAGAAATAACTGTCTTGACATTTCTTCATCAAGATCCAAAAGTTCATCAGAACTTATCCTTTTACCAGTAGCAGAACTTGTCCTGTGACTTGTGATTTCAGCTTTTCTTGATGAGAGACCTCTACCTTGACTATGACCTCTACCCATTCCAGGGTTTTCTTGATCATCCTTTTCATCATCCTTCCCCTTCAGTGTCTTATCAGTTTTGCATTTGGACTTAATTAGTTTCTCCCCCTTTTTGGCATCAGCAGGTAAGAGAAGAGAGACAAGCAATTCCACTGAGGCTTGGATTTCATTAAGTTGAGATTGCTGAGAAGCTTGATTTTTCAATATATCATCAATCTGAGCTTGTTGTGACTCTTGAGTCTTCTCAATATAAGCAACTCTGTCAAAGGTAGGTTGGAAGAATTTTTTCTTGTCAATCTTCTGAACTTGTTCTTGCTTCATTAATTCTTCCCGTAAGTGATGTAACTCTACATGAGTAGTTGAATGGAGACCTTGTAAATGTTTAGTACTCAATGCAGTGACTGTAAGCTGTGTTTTGAAATCATCAGTATTTAACATCTCATCATCTTTTGTCAAGTGCTCAGCCAGATGTTGTGCAGTTGGAGCACAGGTAACTGAGTTCCATACCTTAGTCCACTCCTGTCCTGCAGGAGTTTCACTACAAGGCACTGGTGCTTCTCTTGTAACAAACTTCTTAACAAGTTCAGATTTAAGAACAGTTTATTGAGGTGCATGTCCTGAAGGACCTGCTTTATCAGCATCTGCATTTGGAGCAGCATCACCAGTATCTCCAGCATTTGCAGCATCAGAACTTACAGAATCAGTATCTTCTGATAAAACAACAGTATGAGTAGCAATGGAGGCTTCAACATCATCCTCTAATTGTTGATCTGGTTCCAAGTTCTGATCAAAACAATCCTCCTTCTCTTTTGAGGTGTTTGAGGAACAGTCGTTGTCCTCTTAGGCTTGGAAGATGAATGCTTCACAGTAGGTGCTGAGGATGAAGGTTGAGCTATCTGTGAAGTGGAGAGATATGATTTGAGATATGTCCTGAGGGTAGGTTGAGTAGTATGAGTGGTGTGTTCTGATGGTTGTTGTGGTGTTTGAGATATGGTGGTTGGTTGGACATCAGGATAAACAGATCTGTAGGTGTCAGGATCAGCATTTACTAAGATCTGTTTTACAGATTGAGGAATCTATAAAGGTCTAACCACCTTTTTCTTAACATCAGCATTTACCAAATCATTAAAGGCTCGTTTTGCAATTTTGAAAGATGGAGTTAAGTCAGTGGTAGGTTGGGGTTCATCAGTACAACAATAGTTATAAATAAGCTGACAAAATCTAGCAAAGTAGACAACATTCCTATCTTCTGTCATCCTATCCCCAATAATACCTATCACAGCATTTGCAAAATCAAAATGAGTTTGATTAATGATAGCATACCCGATGTGCTGACTCATTATAGGGATAGCATCAAAGTTTGAACACTTATTCCCAAAAGCTTTAGTAATGCAGTCAAAGAAGAAGCTCCATTCCTTTCTGATATGAGCCCGTTTCAACTGCCCAAGCTTTGCCAAACTCTGCTCATACCCCAAACTAGCCATGAACTCTTTAAGAGCTGATTCCTCCGGGGTTGAAAAAGTACATCCTTCTGGTACATTTTGTGAGCCTGCTCAGGCTAGAGGAGCCTCTTGAACTGACTGTGAGCCAAACCTTGTACATGTTGTTTAATTGAAGCACTTTCAGTTTTATCTACTTATCTTTAAAGATATATGTTTAGGATGTTTTGTTATCATCAAGTATCTCTGAATTTATGGCTACAATTCCAGTAGACATAAATTGGGGGAGATTGTTGTGAATATGTTATGTACCTGATGATCACTTAAACAAAACATCTAAGTAGATTTTACTTAGTGAAATATTGTAGCACTCGACGGATAAGAATTATAGTCCCGACGTATAACTCATTATAGTCCCGACGGATGATTAACTTATTATCCATTGAGTGAGTAGCTTATGTAATAATAAGTTTTTAGCACAGTGATGTATGCACCTTTGTATAGAATATGTAGTAGCATATAAGTCATGTTGACTTTAACTATATATGCAGAATAGGTTGATTAATTGTACATAAGCAATGTCTTGTAATTCTGTATAAGTGAAATGAAGTCAAGTGCCAAAATAGCTACCGACGGATGATTAACAAAGCCTTCGACGGATGATCAAATGACTATCAACGGATGTTTAACATAGCAGTCGACGGATGATCAATTAAGTCATCGACGGATGATCTGAAAGTCGACGGATGATCATATCAAGAATTCAAACATCAGTTGAACAGTGAAAGCTGACACACAGCCGTCGAGTTAGATACAAACACATTGTGGAAGCCCATTAACTGGGTAATAGAGGACGAAAAGCAGCAAAGATTAAGACTGTTAGATTTTATATTTGTTCAGTCTTTTTGACTTTGTAATCTTGGTATTATATAAACCAAGAGAGTAGCAAATAGAAAAATAACTGAGATAGTTGAGAAACACAAAAACAGAAAAATCTTTGTAAGCTTAATTTTTAGTATTTCCTGTATTCTCAGCAGTTCAATTTGTAAGCAGCTGTGAGCATTTCTGCACACAGAATCCTCTCGATATATTATATATATCTCTGGTGGAATTGTTTAAATCCACCAGAAAGTTTTTAAAGACTCTTGTTTTTAATTACTCATGTTTTGATTCATTTAAGTTTACATTTCACATTGTGCTAATCAAAACAAATATATCTTTAATCGAGTTGAACATTTTTATTTCAAGAAAAAGGTTCAAGAATTCCATTCAACCCCCCTTCTGTAATTCTTGCTATATTGTTAAGGGACTAACAATTGGTATCAGAGCAAGCTCTTAATCTACAAAGAGTTTAAAGATCAAAACAATTCAGCAAGATGAATAAGAAAGATGTTGGAGTCAAGATTCCTTTTCTTGATAAAGATAATTACCATCATTGGAAGGTAAAGATGCATCTTCATATGCTCTCTCAAGATAAGGCCTATGTGGACTACATAGAAAGAGGCCCTCATGTTCCAATGAGAGCTGCAACAGGAACTGAGCCATCTGTTCCAAAGCCAAGGCATGAATGGTCTGATCCTGACATTGAACAAGTCAGGAAATATAAAAATGCCATGAACATTCTGTTCAATGGTGTTGATGCATACATGTTTGATAACATCATCAACTGCAGGACTGCCAAGGAAGTTTGGGACACAATACAGATAATCTGTGATGGTACTAAGCAAGTAAGAGAAAATAAAATGCAGCTCCTGATTCAGCAATATGAGCATTTTCACAATGAAGAAAGTGAGTCACTCACTGACATTTTTAGTAGATTCCAAAAACTACTAAATGCTCTTAAGTTGCATGGAAGAGTCTATCAGACTAAAGACTCCAATCTGAAATTTCTCAGATCTCTTCCAAAGGAATGGAAACCAATGGCAGTCTCATTGAGAAACTCACATGATTATAAGGAGTTTACTTTAGAGAGACTGTATGGCATTCTGAAAACCTATGAGCTTGAGATAGAGCAGGATGAAAGAATGGAGAGAGGAAAGAAGAAAGGAGGATCCATTGCACTAGTTGCTGATCTGGAAAAGGAGAAAGAAGTGAAGATAGAAGCTGTGGAATCAACTTCAAAGGTCTGTGAAAGCAAGGGTAAGGGGCTAGCTGCAGAAAGTGAAGAATCATTGAGCCAAGATGACATGGAAGACATTGATGAACACCTAGCATTTATTTCAAGAAGATTTTCCAAGCTCAACTTCAAAAAGAACTTTGGAGCAGCCAAGCCAAATAGAAACATGGTGGATAAGTCAAAATTCAAATATTTCAAATATGGCTTGGCAGGGCATTTTGCAAATGAGTGTAGAAAGTCAGATTCCAGTAAGAAAAGGTTTGAGTCTGTAGATTACAAGCAAAAATACTTTGATCTACTCAAACAAAAGAAAAGGGCTTTTATTACACAAGAGAATGACCGGGATGCTCATGGTTTGGATGAAGATGAAGATGTCAGTTATGTCAATCTAGCCCTTATGTCCAAGTCTGATGAAATAGAGACAAGTTCCTCAAGCAATCAGGTAATCACTACAAACCTTGCACATTTATCTAAAGCTGAGTGTAATGATGCAATAAATGACATGTCTACAGAATTGTATCATTTGCGTGTTACACTTAAGTCTCTCACTAAAGAAAATGCTAAAATCAAAGAAAACAACTTGTTTTTAAGTGAGAGGAATAATGTGCTTGAGTCTCAATTTGTTGAGTTTGAGAAACTAAAAATTGAGTGTAGGATTGCCAAGGAGGAATTAACTGAGTCCTTGAAAAAGGAAGAAATTTTGAAGAAGCAGCTCGATCGTGAACAAGAGGTGATTAAAGCATGGAAAACATCCAGAAATGTTCATGCTCAAATCACCAAGGTTCAAGGAATTGAGTCTTTTTGTGATGAAGCCTGGAAAAAGAATAAGGAGAAACTAGAACCTATTTTGGTAGATGGGTTACTGACAGATGTAAACTCGACGGATGATGAGGACTATCCGTCGGATAACAAAAAGTGTTATCCGTCGAATGATAAAAATCCTCATCCTTCGGCTGTAAGCAAACCCATTAGCAAAGCCAAATTAATCAAGCTAAATGATAAGTATGGGTCTGTTTCCAAGAACTTTGTTTCAGGAGAGCAAGTCAAGCTAAGAAAGGGAAAAAGGCTAATCTTGGTCACATGACTGTCAAACAGTTAAGTGACAAACTTGAGAAAATAGAGGTAAAAACAGAGACTAAAAAGAAAAACAATAGGAATGGTAAAGTAGGGATTAACAAACACAATAACTACACACCTGATAAATATGCTCCTAGAAAGATCTGTGTCAAGTGTGGTAGTGTAAATCATTTGTCTGATAATTGCAAATCTGCCATGCCTACTCCCATGTTTGTTCAACCTCAATTTCCTAACATGAATGCCATGCCTCCCATGCCTGTTAATGCTATGCCTACACAGAATATGAATGCACAGTTTGCTAATATGCCATTTGCACCTAATCTATATTATGCTGCATACAATATACCTCAAATGCCATTTAGCATGCCTTACTGGAATAACATGTTTGCACCAAGCATGCCATTTCCTGTTAGCCATAACATGCATGATAATTCTGTTGCATCTAGTGGTTTCAAAGGCCCAACCCAAATGACTAAGGAAGAATCTGAAATTCCTAAGTCAAATGAGTTAAGACCTAAGAAACAGAAGAAGAAAGCTAACAAGGCAGGACCCAGGGAAATTTGGGCACCAAAATCAACTTGATTTGATTTTGATGTGTGCAGGGAAACAGAAAGAATCTTTGGTACTTGGATAGTGGCTGTTCAAGACACATGACTGGTGATTCTACCCTGCTCACAGAGTTTAAGGAGAGAGCTGGCCCAAGTATCACTTTTGGAGATGACAACAAAGGTTATACTGTGGGATATGGCTTGATTTCAAAGGACAATGTCATCATTGAAGAGGTTGCCTTACTGGATGGTCTCAAACACAATCTGTTGAGTATCAGCCAGCTTTGTGACAAAGGCAACTCAGTAACCTTCAACAAAGAAGCCTGTGTTGTGACTAATAATCAAAACAACAAAGTGGTTCTCACTGGTGTGAGAAGAGGAAATGTGTATCTAGCTGACTTCAACTCAACTAAAGCAGAATCTGTAACTTGTCTTCTCAGTAAAGCAATCAAGATGAAAGTTGGCTATGGCACAAGAAGCTATCCCAATTAAACTTCAAGACCATGAATGAGCTGGTAAAGAAAGAGCTAGTAGAGGCATTCCTCTAATGGAGTTTACAAAGGATGGACTGTGTGATGCCTGCCAAAAAGGGAAGCAGATCAAAGAATCATTCAGGAAGAAACTTGATTTAGCAATTGAAGAGCCTCTGCAACTCCTTCACATGGATTTGTTTGGACCAGTCAATGTATTGTCAATTTTAAAGAAAAGATTTTGCCTAGTAATTGTAGATGATTTCTCAAAGTTCTCTTGGACATATTTCCTAAAGTCTAAAGATGAGGCTAGTGAAATCATCATCAATCACATAAGGAAAGTTAACAATCATCCTGATTTCAAAGTTAGAAGAATCAGGAGTGACAATGGAACTGAGTTCAAGAACTATGTCATGAGAGCATTTTGTGAGGAAAATGGGATCTTGCATGAGTTTTCAGCAGCAAGGACTCCACAACAGAATGGAGTAGTGGAAAGAAAGAATAGATCTCTTATTGAAGCTGCAAGGACAATGCTTGAAGAATCAAAATTACCAACATATTTCTGGGCTGAAGTTGTAAACACTGCATGCTACACTCAGAACATCTCTCTGATTAATCAAGCAAGATGCGTGACACCTTATCAATTGTTCAAGAACAAGAAGCCAACTCTAAACTTTCTTCATGTCTTTGGCTGTAAATGTTATATTCTGAGAAATCAAACTGATCAAAATGGGAAGTTTGATGCTAAAGCAGATGAAGGAATTTTTGTTGGATATGCTGTTGGTAAAGCATATAGAGTCTACAATCTAAGAACCAACATTATTGTTGAATCTATACATGTTGTGTTTAATGATAAAAAGATTGAAGGACTAAAAGATGGAGATTACCATGAGAGCCTCAAATTCGACAATATTGAGATGGTCAGTGATCAAAGTGATGATGAAAGTGATCAAGAAACAGTGTCTAAGGATAACGCAGATAAATCTACCACCAATGAAGCACATAACTCAACATCCGTCGAGTTACATAATGCCTCATCCGTCAGAAGGCAATCTGTGTTATCCGTCGGAAGATAACCTGCCTCATCCGTCGGTACTCAAAATTCACCATCCGTCGGGTTATCTAAAGGAGCAGGAAATCAAGGAAGGTCACCTATAGAAAGTACCCCTTTCTCAAATCAAAGATCCACAAACTCAGGGTAAGTTTCTAGCAATCAAAACTCAATCACACATCAAGACAACATTGAGGTCTCTTCATCTAGAGCTAATCTACCTCAACCAAGGAAATGGACAAAAGATCACCCCTTTGAACTGATTATTGGTGATGTTTCTTCTAGAGTTCAAACCAGGAGAGCAACTCAAGAAGAATGTCTATACAGCAGCTTTCTGTCAAAGGAAGAACCAAGAA